>NW_010406376.1:11416-34273 GCF_000710305.1 Buceros rhinoceros silvestris | reverse complement strand
ATATATCTGTATTTTTAGCAAATTTATAATAGGGCAATCAAGTCAGATTTCTTCTTTTTGTATTACAGAATAATATATTAGATGCTTTCTGGTGTTCATTTACATAGCTGATCCCCAACCTTTTTGTTATCGTTATTTTGTTTTGTTCCGAAAAACACCTGCAACACCCCTCCTGGAAGTGTCCTCTGTGAAAGGTCACTGAGTTTGTCTGATGTTGTCATGTTTTTGTATTTTCCTGTTTGTGGTACTTAAAAATAACCAGGGACTGGCTATGGAAACTAAGACGTTCCTTCCGAGAAACACGGAGTGGGCCAGACTCTGCCCTCACGGCAGTGTGAATGTCAACGAATGCCACTGACTTCAGCGTTAGCCACAGCCTGGATTTCAGGGTTTTTCCAGATGTACATCAGTTAAGCCGAGAGCATAAAGAAGAGACAGGATTGGAATCTGACTGTCCTAATAATTATGACGGAGTGGGAATAAGCATCAAAATTCAGGCTCTCATTTTGAGGCAGTGACCTGTCAATGTTCAGGCAAAGCTCCCACTTTCAGGGGAGTTTTTCTTGGGTTAAAACAAAAGGCTCAAGACTTTCCTTTTCCACTGGGTTTTGGAATTTCTATTTTCAGTCCCAGACAAAATCAGGAAATGAGAAAAAATTATGGGGGAATGAAAAACCTGAATGTACATGTTCAGAAAGGGACTGGATTTGGATTTGGTTATGGCAGGGTCCATCCGTGTACCTGCTTACTTAACGATCTTCCTTGCTCATTTATAGCTGTACCATCACATAAACTGAATAAAAAGTCCGTGAGATAAATGTGCATCCTGAAGCTATCTCATGGCCTGTTGAAGTTTAGGACAACAAAGAGCTTCGGACCGGCTGTGTAGCTTGGCACAAGCATTTCCTCTTGAATCTGCCCAGCGGTCTGGTCAGTGACCATGGGGTTTTCCCAGAGGTGGAGCTCTGGTCTCATTTCCTTTTGGTTTTTTGTGTGATTTTCTTACGTTCTTACCCCAACCAGAACTCGGCAAAACACGTGTTTCAGAAAGTCCAGGTACCACCCAGGTGAACAGAATAACCAGCAGGCACAGTTGTGTGTGTGGTTATGTGTCAGCCAGATCCATACACATATAGAATCAGAAAGGTCTTTTCAGCCTAAACAATTCTAAGACCACCAGGTCCAACAGGAAGATACTAAAATTGGGCAGGATTTTTCTTGTTTTGGAAGCAATTAATGCAATAGCCTGCCACACCTATCATCAACAGTCACATAAATCCCTTCAAAAGGCACCTTCCATATCAGTGGGTTTGTTTGAGCATAGCCAACGAAACCACAGAAAGCTTTTAGTCAGACTGGTCTTAAATTCACCCCTGCAGGTAAAGTCACCTCCCCCACCATGACAGAAACGATCCAGCCCTTCAAAGAAGATATGTTTATTTTCCAGCATGTGCTTCAGACCCCATGCTGATCAGATTTAGGCTCTTGCACTGAAGCTTTGTCTTGGCCAGACAAAGGAAACCTTAGGAAAACCGGAAGTCTGCATTCAGGGTGTGTACCCCCTTTGTTGCTGGTGTTACCTAAGCCACAAATAAGTGTCCTTTGACACCAATGGTAGGGTGCCACAAGTGTTCATATCTGTAAATACTACTCAGAATTTTGCTTTGCTTGATTCTGGCTTCATCGCACAAGACGTTTTCAGTCTAGAGGCTTAGAAGAGAAAGCTTCATTTTTCTTTTTTAACTAGAACTAATACTATTGATATTCTGTAGGACTGAACAAGGATTAACCTTGGACATTTTTAAAGGGGTCTTTTCAAGACTGTAGCGACACTACCTTCAAAAAATAATAACCAGGCTGGGCTCAGTACAAAGGCCCACCCAAACTAGAGCCAGGGAGCCAAATTTGCATGAAATGCCGAATTCTTTGCTGCTGTAAGTACAAGCCCATTGATGTCAATGAAGCTTTCAGCCCAGTGAAGAACTTGGACCCGTATCTCTAAAAGCTAATAGAAAACTAGAAGCTCTGTATGACCTCAGGGATGGAGGTGTCTGTCCACAGCACCTACAAGGAAACCAGTGGGGTGAGGGAATGGGAAACAGACAGGTCAGTGAAAGCCTGGGAAAGGAGGGAATCCTTCAGGCAAGCGGGTGATAATCACATCATCCCAGTCTTGACTGAGCATCCCTCCGTGTCAGCTCACTCTTCGTGGACTCGATGCTGCAAGCGGCATCCCAAACTCACAGATCCCTACAGCAGGACCACAAGCTCAGCCACATGGTTCAACACTCTCAGCCCTTGGTTCAGGGACTTACTGATGCTGGGAGGACACTACTGGCAGATGGCCATCGGTTACGTTTGATTGTGTCACAACCTCTGGTCCTATTAGTAATCTACATTTAAGATCATTTTAGCATTCGTCAGTTTGTCTCTACTCGCTGTAGTTCATTTAGGAGCTCTGCCCTTTATGCCTCTCCTTCCTGTTATGTTTCACTGTCTCTAAGTACCATTAGCCACATGTTGGCTCATGCAGCCTCTGGGATTTATTTTATTTTGTTTATATCAGTTTTGTTGGCTTGTGGCAATGACGGAGAACTTTTTTTCCCCTTCCTTTCTGGCTTTTTGTTGGTGGGTGCAGAAAACTGCTTTTTCATTGAAACATTCCCCCCTGGTGTGTTTGGGTGGGGGGTGGAAGCAGCATCTCCATGTTACTTTAAACTTTGAAGCCATGATACTACGATCAGAAAGGCCAGCCGCAGCTACCAACCAAACTCGCTTTCCAACTAGATTAGCATTAATAAAATATACCCCAACTTACTGCAGCAGAATCCTGCTTTCTCATCAGGCCAGCGAAGCAGTTCCTGAATGGGGAGAAAACACTTACTGAGGCACTGACGCAAGTGCTGTTCAATTACAACTCCATGCCCACGGAAGGATGCTGGGACAGTCAGTCGCTGTGTTGCACATCACGAGGCCGGGGAACAGCCTCAGGTCTTCCCTCTTCAAAAGCACAGGATGGCTGCTGGACCCGCAGAGCTCTGCTAGCAGCCAGACCTGCACAGCAGCCTGTGAGCGCCAGGCAAGGGCTTCCCAGTGACACCCCCAAAGGGCAGCGGTGAGCATCCATAGTCACTGAAGGCTAAGAAAGCTGCGGGGATCCCTTTAAAAGAAAAATGTGGTATTTAACAACAAATAAAAAATGTAGCTTTCCTGTGGCTCTGCTGGTACACGTTGCTTGAATTGCTTTTGTATCTGGAAATTGCAACTGACTGTGTCGCAGCTCGAGAAGGGGCAGACTCTGCCAGGGTTCTCCATTGCCTTGCACTTCAGTTATTTTTTAACCTCTGCCATGGGGAAGCGATGGGGAATCCAGGTCAGCGTGTCTGTCACGAAGGGCAGTGCTTCACGCCTCTGCCCAAGAGCCCAGCAGACCCTGCGCGTCACTCCGTCTCTTCATTGGGTTGTACTGGCTCGACCCAAGGGGCAATGTGTCAGCAGATGTTTTCTCCCCTTTTGGGCAACGTTTCAATGCCCTGGCACTTTGGGGTGGTTACAGCAACATTAGCCATATACTAGCGTACTTAGAGTCTTACATTTTTTGTAACTTTGATTTAGTCATTCTTTGTTGAAGTTTACTGACCTCTCCAGTTGTTTCCGTAAACAAATTATAAAAAAAAAAGTGTCGTTATATGCATGTAATAGTATGAAACTGTGATCAATGTGTGACATTCAGAAACTGTACTGTCTTGTAAAATATGTCCAAATGTCTAAGGATTTTAAAGCAATGGTCCCTTACTACAGACTACAGAAATAAATAAAAAGGTATGGATAAAACCCAAAGCCTGTATTTGCTCTGTTTCATGGTCATGTACACTGGCCAAAAACACAGCCACCATCAGCTGGCACTCAGCTGCTGCTCTAGCTCATTCCAGTTGACAGCAGGTTTAGACACACTTGGTTTGCTCACGGATGAGGCCGTGCTGCAGGAAAGCAGTGCCGAGCCTGACACCGCCTGTTTTAAGTCCGACGGATTCAGTGCATAACCCTACAGGCTTCAGCCCTCACCCTACAGGGACAAACTCTACCTGCATCTCCCGAAGCCAAAGCCAGGCTCAGGAACAGGGACACCATCCAGCTTTGCTGCGCGCGGAGCAGGGGTGTGCGGCACACGGGGAGAGCCCCCTCACACACACAGAGGCTGGAAACCCACATCTTCATCGTGCGGTTGTGCAGATGCAGAGACAAAGAGCTTTGGGTGTGAGAACTAGATGAACAGGCTGCTTTTGCTGCTACCGGAGACAAAAGCTTGAGCTTTCTGCTAGAGCCACTGTGGTTTTCTTCTCCTTTTGATGGAGCCATGGGTTGATTAAATTATGCAAGTCATCAGAGCAAAGGTAATTCAAGCAGCTCAGGAATATATTTTAGAGCTGATTACATCAAAAATATTTGTAGTTTCTGTAAGAGTCTTCAAAGCTCTAATCTGAACCCCCTGATTTATGGAGAGGTTAATTATGGCCAATTCAAAATGGAAAAAGAACAAATAAGCACATTTCTAGCCAGACCGACTACTTGTTTGGGTGGTTCTGCACTCCACGCACCCTGACAGGTTCCTGCACGTACAAATCAAATGAAAAAGACAAAGTGCGCAGTTCTGCATTGTTTTATACAGCCACCACATCTGCAAATGGAACCCAGAAAGTTAAATGCAGCAGCAGACAAATGCCATGCAATTCCGTGCAGAGCATTTTAATGGCATGTCTCTGCATTCACTACGGTTCATTTTCAGTTTAGGAAGCTCTTTTTAAGAAAAATCTAAATAATCAGTGGAATATTTCATAACAAGCAATAACAATGACATCCCCTAAGATTAAGGCACTGATCTTGAAGGGAGGTTTACAAAGGAAGAACTAGAAAGTGGAGCAATTCCTGTACCATGCCTTCCACTTTCTGCTAATGACTTCTTTTGTTACTTGCCTGCCAGGCTGAGCATGCAAGCTCCGGAGTTATAATCCAGTATCTGTAATTAGGCTGTCCAAGGGGCTTTATGAGTTGATTTACTTTATCAAATCAATTAAAATAATGCCTATCTCCTGAGGCGTTGTGGTTCATTATTGTGTGCCAAATATACAGATATGAAATATTTTTGCCCTAGTTAACATACAGAAACTTTTCTTCGCTTTGCCTAGTCCCTCCACCCCGCACCCCCTCAGCCCTGTTACTTGCACGTGCTTTGTGCCAAGCCAATGCACTAGGTAGCAGGTCAAAGGGAACCGCAAGGCAGGAGCATCATGGGGAAAGCAGGATCTCTCCCAGCCCACGTCACCGCTCTGTGGCCGCAGAGGGGTCACTGCCTGCTCGGCGCCAGCCTCAGCGTCATTTCAGGCACCAGCTGCCGAACGATTCTGGGACGATCACCAGTAGATTTACTTTTCTACCAACAGCACAAAGCATTTCCCAGACCTGACACAGATTAATGAGATACAGCAGCTTTTTAATTTTTCTAGTCTCCTCCCACTCCCCCAGCCCACATCCTCAGGTAGTCTCTCCTCTCTGACTCCATCAGCAATAACCTCACTAACTCTTCCTTCCCACCTGGATGGACATTCTTGTGATTATTCTTATTTAGGCTGAATTAAGCACCTTGTTGTTTCTTTCTTTGTTACACACCATTCTCCAAAACACCTACAAAACTACCACATCTGCTGTCTGAGCACCCAGAGCAAGCTGACGTCCGCCTCACACCGAGCCAGGTGGCAGCCAACAATCCCAACCATTGATCAAACACAACCATCTGTCAAGAGGGTGCACACCCAAGGCAGGACGCAAGAGCCCCAGCAACCCTCCCGAGCTCTGCTGGGGCTCCTCCAGCTCTTCACCATCGTGCCAGAGGCCAGAGGGACCTGAGGGGCTGCGGGGGCATGGAGCACGGGCAGCCCTTGCCTGTGCCTGGGCGCTCCTTGCTGGGTCTGCACCAGCTGCCTCCATGGCCTGATGCCAGGCACCGCGTAGCGCTTTACGTCATACAACTAAACACCAAGGAGAAATACGTACTGGGCAATGAGCTGGCACGTGCGTGCTGGGCTTTGGTTGGCCATAGGCGCTTCACTGTCTTACTTTTAATTCTCTCTCCAACAAAGCCGGTGGAGTTTTCCCCGAGTTTAACCTGGTGTGCAGTGCTGGAAGCTGAGCTGCTGAAAGAAGAGATGGCGCAGCATGGCCCTGCTCCTAGAGATGTTGCTGCCTTCTCCAGGGATGTTTCTGCTCCCATGTAACATCATATTGTGGCACCAGACCCAAGAAGGATGTCTGGGAATTTCAGCAGAGATGAATATGAGGAAAGCTTCAGCTTTTCAATATATTTCGATAATTTCAGAAGAGCAGTAACAATTTAAATAATTCATAGGGTTTTCTGTAGGAAAATCTCTGCTTATAAAATATGGATTCTTCCATACTGTCTCTTTCTACTTACTTACCTTCCTTCCTTCCTACTTTCCACAAGGAAACCGAGCTACGAAGAGATGCAGCATCATTGTTATTCAGCAAGCAAGAGCATTTAGAGGTAACTTTGCCCAAGAGAATCATCTGCAACCATCCAGGCAGAAGCTGAGACTAATGTGTCACAGCGATGAAAGTTTGCGGTTTCTGGTTAGAAACATAAGCACTGAGCATTAACTTTAGCTTTGGAAAATAAGACCAAATCTGCACATTACATCATACAATTTAATCCCTATATAATTAAACTGAACCCACATCTCTAATTTAAAGATAGGCTTATGTTTTGCTACATGCAGTGCCATTTTTATAATGTTGGCAGACGTGGTTAACAATAATTGAAGCTGAAATGAATTGGTCTGTATGCTGAACAGAAAAAAAAATACATAATGTATAATGCTGTTTTCATGTCTTGATGATAATTAGTCCCAAAGTGAACTGCGCAGTGATGCAGCTTTAGCCCTCTCCTGAATGGTGGAGAGGTGAACATTAGGTGACAGTGAGATGAAGACTGTTCCAGGCATGAGAAACTGTGAATTTAAATTATTTAACAAAAATGAATTCCTGTAGGTAGTCATAGTCCAGCTTTACTCCTCTTTACAGGCAGGTTTAATAGGCAGATGATACACTAAACTGGAGGCATTCTTTCCTAAATCATGAGAGTGGCGAATCCAAAACAAAGCCTTAAAAAATTAAGTCTCCCAAAGTGCGTGAGTCTGAGACAGAGCTTATCAAAAGCCTGCAATGCTGCCCCGAGCATGCACTTACCTTCCGAGCCTCTGGCAACACTTAGTGCTTGCGTGGCTGTGCAGGAAGTGCCACCTTTCATTGGTGTGACCCTGTCACACCAGCACAGTGTGGATGACACCAGGTGTCTCGCCCAAGCACCCCCAGCACAGTGCTCCAGGGAACGCTGTGCAGGAAACAGCTCCCGAGGAGCGGCTCTCTCGAAGGTGACCTGTAACACTCATGGCTAATGTCTGATCATGTCTCGGGGCAATGAGGGGCTGGGAAACACATGCCGCTCCTGCTGTCAGGTCGCTCATTTGCATCATTATGCAAATGTGCAATCTGCATGTTGTTAGTGCCCAGGCACTGTCCTGGGCCACGCGCAGGGCCTTGTTCCACCTTCAGGATGACTCTCCACCCTCCAGTGGCTCTGCAGCCTCAGAGCAGCTGAGCACTGCCCACCACACTAATGGGAAAGTCTGGATGTTCCAGGAACTCCAAAGAGATTAAATACTCGGCAACGAAATGGAAAAGAAAATCACAGCACAAGGCAAAGAATCAATAAATTAGAAGGTATACAAACTAATTTGGCTAATGGAATAAAGCAAAAATGGTTCATTCTCCTCCACGAAGAGAGTAACCTGTAAGTTGTCCCATGTAGCTTTCCTTACACACCTTTCCCAAACAGCCATGGGTTAGGGCTGGGCCAGCCACTGGGCAGCGACAGATGCTGTTCATTAACCCCTGTCCCTTCCTGAAGGGGAAGAGAAAGGGAATATGGGAGAGAGACTTATGGATTGGAAAAGAAAACGAAAATGCTTTAATGAAGCCAATAACAATAAAGTGAAATATAGACAAATATATACAAAACCAACAGTGAACCCAACCCCTGTGACGGCAAACACGTCACTGTCAGCACTGATGCTGTGGGCAGGCCATGAGGAAGTTCCAGACTGGACTCAGCAGCAGACGGGAACCAGATTCAGGAGCTGGATTCTCTAACTGGCTTTGGGAATGCACAGACTGGGATCAGAGGTGAACGGACAGTGGCCATGGAAGAAGAGAGCTTGACCCTTGTGATCCCTCAGCTTTATACTGACTGTAACATCTGTGGGATGGAACACCTGGTTGGTCAGTGTAGGGTCACCTGGCCTGTCCGCTTCTCCCCACAGGTGCAGACTCTTGCTTCCCGCACCCCTGGTGTGGTACACAAGATGAGCAGTGACCTTGGTCTGCACAGAAGGAAGTGTAAGCAAGAGCCTTTCTGCACACCAATCCCTGGTGGTGACTGCAAACACCCAGCGTTAGCACTTCTCGAAGCAGACATTGTCTGCAAAAATACGCCGTTAACTTCAGAAAGTGCCGTCACTAAGAAGAGACTGAGCTGAAAAGTAAAATCACCCTGCTCAAACCAAGAGAGCTGGTGTGATGCAGAGTTCAGCTGGCGCAGAACTGGCCTGGCAGAGCTGACCTGACACCGAACCGGCCTGGCGCAGAGATGGCCAGGCACGTTCACATCATACCAGCACTAGTTTGTGATTTCTTTCTACAGCAAAGCTCATTAAGTTCATGGCTGGGGATTTTGATCTATCTTAGCTGAAAAGTAGAATTACTGAACAGAATTAGTTCTGTGCTAACTCAAACCAGGACAGCTGGGCAAAGGAAAGAAGTCTTAACCTGTACTTCAGAGCAACTACATCCAAACTCCTGAATACCAGCTCCTGGCAAATGACCACAGCTCTCACTCCGTTTTGTTCCATTTGTTTGGGCTTTATGATCAGTCATCAGGCTGCTGGACGACAGCTATGAAGCCTATCTATACAAGAAATGTGACCCCTTTCCAAAGGTCTAACTGACCAGAAGAATCTGTGGCTGTCTCTATCTGGTTTTCCCATCAGCAATATTGGCTTCCACTGACATTTTCTATCATCAAGCAAATGTTTCTGAGGCATTTCAGTAGGGAGTAGGATGTCTGCACGGAAAAGGCAGACCACCAGCTGCTCCGCTGGGAATCCTGCAGAAAGGATCAGCTGATTCCCTATTAACGCAAAGGGGCTTGTTAGCAGGGTTGACTTCAGACTGCGTTCAGCACTGCAGAGTCTCTACTCCAGAAACACAGAACTTACACAGGAAAAATTAAGAGAAAGTGAAGGAAGGAGCTTCTAGGATGACTTGAGGGCTTTAGCACAATAGTGAGGCCTGCGAATGCCCGTGCTCTGGCCCTGTGTTCTGAGCACCTTTCACTGGCGAGAAAACACATGCCTCTTTCATAAGCCTAATTGATTAACATTAGTTAGTGATCTGAGAACCTCACAGTGTATTCAGCAAGATAAAATCAGAGTGCGGAGTCAGGTAGGAATATAGTTTGATGAAAAAATGCTCACAGTGAGAAAGAATAAACAAAAATACATTAATTTTGCCATATCACATGTTATTTGGGAATTATTGTTTGACTTTGTTCCCTAGCCCTTTTGTCAGGTAATAAAACCAGCAATCTCTCCCTCTTTCTTGCTCAGTTGCTCATCCTGCTCCCAGAACATGTACCCTGCTCCTTAAACAGACACCGTGCCCTCCTATAAATAGCACGCTTCGGTACACACTGTGCAGCTCACCTGCAGAGCAACACCGCCACTGACTGCAGCGCTCTGTGGGGAGGAATCTTTCCTCTGACAGCAAATCAGGCGTGATCGGGGGAAGTCAGAGCGCACCAGCGCAGCAGCGGGGTCTTCACCTGCTCTTCGGGCGACCGGAGGTGGCTGGGGGCAGGCTGCGCAGTGCTGTCCTGCATAATGCATGAGCAAAGCCGTGACAAGGCAAGGAGAACACAGACGGGCTGTCTCCTGAGACAGAAGGGTTGTATTTCGCACGTTCAGTACCACCCAGCTGCACAAAGGGGCAGGGTTGGGGTGGTTTTCCCCCACACCTCTAGGCGCACAGAGCTGCCCATGAGCTCCTGATAGAACAGTTTCCCTTCCGCAGCCACTGTCCCAGCGGGGTTTGAGTCCAGCAACCCCCACGCGCCGGCTGAGAGCATGCAGCGAGCTTTCGTCAGCCTTTTCACAGTCTCTGGACTCTGACAGGCTGTGCTTTTGCTTCGCCACCTTGCTTACCCTGCGTGCTAGCAGCACCGCGGGGTCTTCCCACCGCGGGGAGCGAGCGGAGCCCTGCCACACCAGGCACGCTTGTCACCTCACGCTTGACTCTCCTCACCCCAGCCCAGCCCTCATCAGAGGCTGTGAAGAGCACCACGGCCTCCCAGCACATCCACCCCTCTGAGCTGCAGCCTGGTCCCTGTGCACGGCAAAAAGCCACAAACTCTTTTCACAGATGAGGAATTTTACAGCAACCACGGCTTAGAGTTGCCGGCAGCCTGACTTCAGCTGATGCAAATGCTCACTGCTTCTGAAAATTAACTTCCGAGTGGCCAAAACAGGGGTGTGAGTGACCCCAAAGACACTGGGTGTTTATGCCAGGAGGGGCTGAGGGTATTCCCAGGGGTGGGATTACCTACTTCCAACTCCCGGGCTGCTGTCTTGCATATTAAATATCATTCCAGGAGGGAGAACCTAAAAAACCCTATACCGGCATAAAGAGCCCACGGTCTGGATGTAGTAAGTCCACCTTTCCTATTCTACCTCCCTCATTTGCTTTCCCTTCAGAGGTGGCTTTGCAAAAGCTTTTTTCAATATCATTCTCTGCCTGGAACAAGAATTTTCTCCGCCATGGGTGAAAAAGCTGGGTGCCTCTCTTTTCCTGGCTGTTACTCAAGGTATAACATCCATATCCCTACCACAAACCATGCTGGGACTTCTAATTGGGTTTTCCTCCCACTGTAACTCCCTCTACCATCTGTTTCTCTTTTTCTCTCGGATGACACATCCCTCAGTCACTGAGCAGTGCCACTGGGATGCCAACCCAACCCTGGCGACTCAGCCAGAGCAGCACCTTCCTTCTTCCCCGTGCCCCCGATGGCCACCAGCCTCAGCTCCAGGTGGGACGTGGGGCTTCAAGTCACCACCTGCCCATCTGGGACAGGGAGCGGACAGACACCAGTGGCTTTCTGTATTCCAGCCCACGTTCCTGTCTAGGTTTTAACTCCAGATTGACCATAGGGTTTCTTTGAAAAGGAGGCAGAACCCCCCGTGTCTCTGAAGTCCGGAGCAAAACCTGCATTGCTCTCAGCGGTGCTGGGGTCCCTCCCTGCGTTTTTAAACAGCAGCAGAGCTGTTTAACCTTTGACTCAACTCATTCCTGTGCTTAGCTTGAAATCACCGCCAGGCTTGCAGCAACCAGAAACTCCCCACAACTCCCCCGGCGCTGATGAAGGACTCTGGAGCTGCTCTGCTGAGATAATTTGTTGCCCCAGGCTTCAATAGGATCCGGCCACTGTTTTCCAGTGCTGCAGTTAAGGAGATTACTAAACTGTCAGCAACATGGCTACTTTCTCTGGCCTCTTTCCAGACCTCCAGTCATGTTAGAGTTGAGCTACTGCAAATGAAAATACATTAGAATTTTAAATCAGTACATAAGTGCTGCTTGTTCATTGGGAAACTTGAAGTTAATGTTGCCTGCAGCTATTACTAGTGTTTTCAGAAATAATTCATTAGCTGCAAAAATCTTCTTTCATGTCTCAGGAGATGAAACAAAAAATTAGCTATTTTACTTTTCTCATTAATTCCTTCCTTTCAGTTTCCTTCAGCACCCTCCCCTTTCCAGGCTGCAAAGTTGAGATGAAGTCTTTAAAGATAGAGAACACGGAGACTCATTTCCGATGAGCTTTTGGCCAGGTACAATAAGATGGTACCTTCCACAAGTTCCCCTACTAATACTTTACTCATGCACAGGCTCTCCTGAGCAGGGTTTCTGACCTGCCAGTCCACACTAAACAGAGGAGCGGTGGATCATGTCAGTGGCTGCCAGGGCCGTGCTCGCCATACCTCAGCGGCTGAATTCAAAAAGGCTGGTTGATCAGCCGGTGTTCTCCGCCAAAGCCGAAGTAGAGTCCCCCAACACATAGCCTAGCACTAAACCACAGGGGTCCGGGGTTGAGGGATGTCTTTTACCTGCAGTAACTCTAACAACTAACTCTATTTTTCATGTGGTGAGGAAGACCCAGGAAGAGTATTTTCTCTCTGCACTTCAGTTTCTTCGCTTTTGATCCCAGAAAAGAGGCAACATACGTAAATGAATGATAGAGGGAGAGAGGAGAGTTTAGCAGATTTTCTTAAAAAAATATATCACCAAGGATTGAAGTTAAGTCCTACTGGTTAATCTACAAAAAAATGTTTTGTTCAACCTCATAATGCCTGAGGAATGTGAAACTAAATTTCTCACAACTTCAGGGCTATGAAGAATTGAAGGTCTTCCTGAAAGTCTTGAAGAGTACCAAAGAGCTCTGTGCTGGACTAGCTCTGCACCTGCCCAGCGTGCTCACAGCAAGCCTGGGTGAACCTTCCTCTGGATGCAGCTGTCTGAAGCCATTCCCGGGGAGGGAAACTGCCCCACTGAATCCAACACGGCGTGCAGGTTTTCACTCATCTCTCTCTCTCAGCTTTGCTGACAAAACAAGGAATGTCCTTTTTCCCAGAACATGGAGTTACTTTAAAGCCTAAGCAAAACAAGACAACGATGCGAGTGATTTGCTGATTGTCCTGGAGAACACTTGGCTGCTCATCTCCAGCAAATATAATACACTCGATGCCATCTGCAGACAGCATCGTGTGCTGCTCTGTGTGCCCACCACACCTCCATCTCGGGGCATGGCAGCACGGGGGAACAGATCTGGCAAAGAGGACAGACTCGGCTCTTCTGTGGTGGATGCTCAAGGGCTCCCACATTCAGGCTGCCTGTCCCGCCCCGTCCCGTCTGAGCTCCGCACACTGCTTCACACTCCCGCTTCTCCACCAGAAGCGGTGGCTGTGTCAGGTGCCATCTGGAAGGGAACTCATTTTTTCTCCTTAGTGGTTTGACACTGAAATTAGATTGGGTTCAATTGCTGGCACATTACCACCTGTGCTAATAGCCAAAATTGCTATCAAAGATAGACTGCGGTGTTTGGAACCGGGGGAAAGATTGCTGTCCCTTTTAATTACATTTTCTGTCCATAATGAGACAATTATAAGCATTTCAATAACTCCCAGTCATCAGCCTTCCACAGTATGAACACGCAGGGGAAAAAGACAGCCCCACCTCTCCCCTTCTCTTTCCCCTCCCACAGACTAATTTCTTTGAGCAATTTGTAAGTGTGTCATGTATATTCATCTCCATTCTGGCAGAGATCCGAGCAGCACTTGGGCTGCCCAGAGTGTCCTCATGTAGCCACTGCAGTACTCCAGCTGTTGCACTTGGAGGACCAAACCCCCATTTCAGTGACCTTCAGAGGGCAGCACATGTGTAAAGAACAGCCACAGCCCACCTACTCACTCCTCTTTTTCACTTAAAGTATATATATATTTACCAATCAGGAGTGCTGAAATCAAAGATTTCATTCATATGTGGAGAGAGAGAGAGAGAGAATACTGTCTCAGAAAGTAAAATACCCCAGGAACACAGATGGCCACACTGGACCATCGCTGGGCTATCTGTTCTGGTGGTCTCACAAGTGTCAGTATCTTCAGCGCTAGAAACATTACTGGAAAATGAACTGCTTGCCCAGGTCTGTGCTATATGGTATCTGAGCACTGGAGGGCTGATTGCTTCCAGCTAGAAAACCTTCCAGCTCTTGAAACCTGAGCCTTTTAATCTGAAGCAGCATCAAAAGTTATTATTGTAAGAGTGCACAGCACTGCGAATAAATACTGCATTTAACATACCAATGTGATGAAGTACAAAGCACTGGTCAAGAATGAAAGTTTATTTAAGGCATTATCAAAATAGTGCGATTAATCCAGGGTTCTTGTACCCTTCAAGCCAGGATGCTGGAGAGCAGCCATTGTAAGCAGAATAAATTTAAAGGTCTCTCCCTCACATACAAGCTGCCGTGATATCTCTTCGCAGAGTCACAGGGCATCTTAAACGAACAATGAAGATACTCCCCATGGGTCTACGTCAAAAATCCCGGTTAATCGGCCCAGCTGAATGCATGGCAGCATTAAGCTTGGGAGTGGGAGCAAAGAGCGAGCCAGAAGCTCCTGGGATCCTTGCACATCCCTGTGCCACTCTGCCCTCAGAGCTCCCCTTGCCCCACGCACTGCAGGTGAGACGCACAATTCATACAGCCACAAGTGTTACCCACACTTGGGATTTCTCCGCTGAGACACCCTCGGGATTAGCATACTTGGCTTTGTGCTGCCAAAGGACTGGGGAACAAAGAGCTGGGACTCCTGGAAACAATGAATTTCCGACCAAACTGGAGGGCTCAACTAATCTGCAAACCCAAATCATCTTCTTTACGTTTCTTTTTTTGTACAGCTTCTAGAAAACAAGTCTGAAAAGATTTGCTAGGGTTCAGAGCTCCCCAGCTACAGCTCTGACACAATGACAGAAACTGCGTATTAAATAGTTTCCATCAAAAGCCCCAAGTGGAGGGTCTAGACAGTTGTGCAAAACTCTTAACAACACTCCGTCCTTGGGGAAACTTCACTGTGAGCCAGCTAGATCTAGGACTCACCATCTACCCAGTTAAACATGAATGAATCAGTGTTGCCTGATTAAAGATGATCTTCCCAGTACTTTTCTGCCTCAACCATGTTGTTTTGACATACTAGTTCAAGAGCTGTCACTTTAATTATAAGAATGAGTGGTGATGCAGAAAACCAGCAGCAGCAGCAACAAAACCAAAAAATTTACAAGCCCCCGACTCATAAAAAGCGAACGTTAATGAGCTCAGTGGAGCCGGCTGGAGGAGACCGCACACTGCATGTACACACAGGGAGGAATGAGCTTGCTGCCTGCATCCAGAGCACCTCGCTGAGGGACTCGGAGCCCTCCACGAATATGCTCAAGTTTACACTCCCCACTCCCTCCCCACCCCCCCCCTTTGACAGCTGAGAAGATGAAACAGAAGAGAGCTGCGGTCTCCGGGGTGTGCAGGAGGCCAGGAGAGGAGCCAGGAACCAGGGCCCAGGTTTCTCCGCTGGGCTGCAGCTGGCAGCACTTGTGAGACATCAAAGTGCTGAAGCTGATATCACATTATTGATATTTCTAGCTAAGGCAGCAGGTAGCAATCAAGATTTGCTCCTCAAACTTTTCTGGGGGAGGAGCTGTTCTTTTCAAAGAGAATGGCTTCTTACTAGAAATAAACTTTCCATTTCCATTTATCCTTCAAATTGCCTTCAAGCTGTTTGTGCTTTTATTTACAAAAGTCTTCACAGACACAAAAACTACACAGTTTGTGACATCTTTCAAGCTGATCCAAGATTGTGCATTCAGGGGTGGGGAAAAAAAAAAAAGCCTTGGTTTTGGGATTTGAATTTATCAGGAAATGCAAAACATTAATTTTCACCAACCTTTCTCACTTACAAAAACCTCGTCAATGACTTCTATCCAATTCTACTTCCTTAAAAAAAAAAAAGAGGTAAGAAACAGAAGTGCTCTTTCCCCCCAGCAAAGCTCTGGGTTTTCACAGCTCACTTCTTGTTAGCCACCATGACCCACCGCTTGTTTTACCAGTGGATGAGTCCTGCAGCTCAGGCAAGGAGCATTCAACCAGCTCAGTGTCCCTGGGACTCCAAAGCTAAACCTGACTGAATGACCTGGGGGGAAAAAACACCAAACCAAACCCAACAGCAATGAGTTTGTGATGCCAGGGCTCAGAGACAGGGGTTTGAAACCCTCTGCAACTTTGGGATAAATTCTGAGACAGTTTATAATCCAGCGCTCATATTCTCCCAATCCTATTTACTAAAGCAATAAGAAATCGCACTTCCCTTGGCACCCTGGGCATATTATTGTACTGTGTAATTTCCTTCTGCAAAAACCCAATTAACTGTACATGTCTGCACCCATTCTGCCAACTATATCATTTTATAATTTCAGAAGAGCAGCGCAAACTGCCAGGGAGTTATCAGCAAGATCTGTTCTGCAATAATTAATAGATGCAAAGATTAGAAAAAGGAGCAAAATAGGCACACAAATTAACACAGTCAATTAGAACGTAGCAATCTCCAGGCTTAGGATCTTGTGTAAAACGAATTTCCTTATTAAGCTCTACCATCACCCCCTCTGTGATGGGGTCAAGGAGGAGACTGAACACGGGCTGCTTTGAGAACAGGGTTCGATTTCCCTCTGTTTGTGCTGTAGGTCAGAGATCTGAGAGCGGGCGGGTGTGACTGTAGTTCGGGATCTTATATCACCTCTGACCCACTCTGCCTCTCACCTTTGATCAACAGATGAGGGACTGATGCTGACAAAAACCTCTCATAACGGGCATTTCTCTCATCTTAACACCTAGAGCCTTCTGTGGATTTGGCTGTTTTACACCCTACCAAACCCTTTGTCAGCCCAGGGTGGACACGACTGGCCCCACATGTAGTCATCTGTGGCATCCTTGGGGAGCACTGACTTCCCCTGAGTTTCTGCCTGCACAACCCTGGCTGCTCAAGGCATGGAAGGCAGCTAAATGCTCAGCTTCACCTGACTTGCCTCAGAGCCTTTGGAGAATCCACTCCCACACGGTTTTGTAGAAAGCTTCTGGTGTAAGCAATGGAGAACGGTGGGGTTTGGTGCACTGCCTTTCAGTTTGGCCCAAGGCTGTGTGTTTGTGGGGAGGTCAGAGGACTCGGCTGGTTTTACAGACGCCTCGGCCTGCCGTGCACTCTGCCAAGACAGCGAGGTTAGTCCCCAGACCAAAGAAAGAGAAAACTGCTTTTGCATACCCAAGAGCTAGAAGGAAAACTGGGCATTTATGCTACATCTACCCACTTCTTACCAAAGGTGCACAGGACTAAATAAATCCATGGCACGCATACAGGATGTATAAAAACCTGGCTGATCATAATTCTGGAAAATGCTTAATTGCATGGCTTCCACATTTCCCAATAAACAACTTCGATAGAGTCATTAAGCCAATTTTACTGAAATGTAAAGCCAACACATTTGCCATTGCATTTGCACAATTACAGCTGTTTAATAAACCGTTCCCAATATGTAAACGTAGCAACCATTCCAGAGTTGTTGCTACCTGAAAGCCATTTCTGGGGGTTGGAAATGCCAGACAGAAGCACATTTGGAGATATGTAACCATACAGAGCGTGTCTCTTGCTACCGATTAGCAGAGCAGTTCCTCTCCTTCTCCTGCCCTTCCTGCCTGCCTGTCCCAGCCAGGCGTCCTTCCTCCCCCTCACCAGCAGGCAGAGGACACTGCCCATCACCCCCGTGACACGACACTGAATGAACTTATCCCTCTGACGACTTATGACTCGGTGCAGCTCAGGGCTCGTGGCAGTTGTGTGGTGAAGGACCCTTTAAGGTGTTCCAGGCTGCCCCAGGCAGGCAGCAGATGTGCTGTGCTGCTTCACCAAGGCTGTGCTCCCTTCCCCGAGGACGCAGGTGACGCACTGTGATGGCACCTCTCTTCAAACTCCAGCTCGGGGCAGCTGTAATGCACCCTGACTTGTCAATGTCTTTACACCGGTGACATCAATTACTGATTCCAGTTACACTCCCCACAGTAAACACTCCCCTCTCTCTGACACCCACAATCACATCAATTCTACCGTACTTCAGATTTTGTCATCTCCATTTCCAGGAAACCTCTGTTAACCACTGTTAATATTGCAATTGTAAACATTAAAAAAAAAAAAATCTTAATGGAGCTGAATGAATTCTCAACCCCAAAGCTCCCACCTGCCATCAGCCCGTTCGTGTTCTGACACAGAGTAAGCCACGCAGGGGGGATGCTACAGAAACCTCCACACGCGCCCTGCGAGCCTGCGCCCAAGGTTTGATGGTTAGGGATTTGTGATTTTACACAGGCAGGGCCGTCCTTCAGGGTGGATGCTACAGAACCCTCCACACGCGCCCTGCGAGCCTGCGCCCAAGGTTTGATGGTTAGGGATTTGTGATTTTACACAGGCAGGGCCGTCCTTCACAAGGAGCAGTATCAACCCTGGGGACCACCTGGATTTGAAGCAAAAAAGAAAGAAAAGTCCATCCATATTACACACAAAACAAAATCCCAGCTAATGCTGAAACACTGATATCATGATAGGAGCCACAAGAGACACAAATGCAGCTGCCGATCCAGGCAGGACAGACTCAGGAGATGCCCTGTGCCGCCAGCCCATCACCCAGGCTCACTACAGCCTCGCCTCTCTGCAGCCAGCATCTCAAACACTGCGGTCTATCTGCTGGATCCTTCTTGTGTTGACTTTAGTGCTGGCTTCAAGGCCAGCTGCTCCATATAGGATGAGAAGGACACAGGAAATTCTGCCCGGTACTTTATGGCTTGAGAGAATGTAAGTTTTGAACTAGTGCTGGAAAATTGAGACCTCTGAAATTCAAAATTGAACCAGCTCAGAGTTCAGCACCTCTGATCCCACCTCCAGCCTCATCCTCTGAGCTGCCGCCAGCCAGGGCTGTATCCACGGGAGATGCTGTCAATGACAGACCCGTGCTTCTCTTGATACCCGATGTATCAGGTATCGTACCAGTGCAGGCAGTCCTGTTAAAGTCAAGGAAACTGCTCTAGAAATTCCCAGTAGGTTCAAGGCCTTAATAACTAAAACTGAGACCTTCAAAAACTAAAACCAGGTGAAGATCTATGGGATTATTAAAACAATGAGGCTGGAGTAACAAGGCAGGCGTGAACATTGCTTTACAGGACGCAAAACTGATCTGCCTCTGTGTTCTCCAAGTCTATAGTATTTTCAGAGAAAATGCTCATATAAGGAAGCAGCGTAAGTGGGCGATACAGAGGCAGTGACGCACACAGGGGCACTGCTGGGGCTGGCTGCACTAACATATATACTTACGTCTCTGTTTTGACATTTGCTGTTGACAGCAAGAGCTTAACCACTTTGAGGAAGCCGAGGTGCTTCTGTTCACCAGGGCCTGTAGTTCGCACTCCACTTCTGTGGCAGAAGGTGGAAATTTTGCAGATTCTTTTCCACGACTTTCTCTTTTCCCCTGCCTTTTTCTTATCAAACTGTGTCTCAGGGTGGTAGCCTGCCGGGGAGGTTTTCTCTGACCTGCCAGTAACACCCTGCCCCTGTCAGGGCAGAGAGCCGGTTTCACGCGTCTCTCCCCGCAGCCAGGCAGCTCTGAAGACAACAACAATGAGAAATTGTGTCTTACATCAGCAGCGTTAATATTTCATGGGCCCATGCTGGCAGCAGGCTTATGGCTATAAAGGGTCGTTTTGTGCAGAGAAGACCGCGACTCCTTTTGGCAACATCCCAGCTGATGATAATTTCATTTTTAGGGCAACCTGTTCCCACATAAAGCCCCGATATGCCCCCCAGTGCCCCGAGTGGTCTCCCTTTCTCACAGCACAGCTCCTTGCCCATTTGTTCAGTTGTTAGAGGCAAAAAGAGGCAGCCTTCGGCTGCGCTCGTCCCCCCCGCACACGAGCACGCTGCCCTGGGTGGTGGCTGCACTCTGGGGGCTCCTGTGCGAATGTCTTTTGGGGTTGGCTGTCAGTCCTCAGTACACGCTGTAACCAAGACTTCCCAGCCGAGCCAGCATAATAAACAGTGGTGCTTTTCTTGGAAATATTTGAGCTTTTTTCCTGCCTTAGAAAGACGAATGACTTTTCACTTTGTTCCTAAATTGGGCAGATGACATAAATAATCCAAGTGCAGCGCACAGAGGAGTTCAGCACACAGACCCATATACCTGTCAGGATTTACCCTGAAGAGAGAAACCGAGGGGAAAGGCCAGACAGAACAGCAGCTCCATGGCTGCGGGATTTCATAACGACACGTGATCGGCTCTTTCCATCAGTGATTACAGGCTGCTCTGCCCAAACGAGCACAGCCAGTGCCGCCGGCAGGGAACCGAGGGGGTGAGGGAACTAACTCCCATTGTGCCTGAGCATCAGTTGTGAAACTGCTCACTCATTTAACCCCTTGAAACTGAGCCTTAAGCCACCCTCCTTGTTAAAGCATTTTGGGGATCTGCTTCCATATTGCATCCAGCTGCTAGACAGAGTTACAGAGGGAGGAACAATAACAGCATCCTGTTGTCACGTTGGAAAAACCCAGTTTCTCCAGCTAGTAGCTACCTAACACAATTGACAACCACTTCCTGGAGATGCTCCCTACATCCCACCGTTTGCTCCAGCAGCAGGATGCTGAATTGGGTCACGGCTGCTGCTTCAGGGGAGTCCACCACAGGTTCAGACACATCCACACTCAGAGGGGAAGATGTTCCAGTCGCACTTTGTGCTCTTAAACAGGAGCTCTGAGCATTCACAGAGCAGCCTCAGCTTGTGGGTGAGCAGAAAGGCACAGGATTCGTAAGCCAGAGCAGCACTGGCTTTCACCACCAGCAGGACGAGCTGAGCAACTCCCGTTTTTCAGACAGCTTCTGCTCCACCTGTTGACAGCAGAAACATGGGGCAAGGAATAAATCAAGACTTGGTTAACTGCTCTGCAGATTGTTATGAAAGCGGAGGAGAGTGAAAGCGCTGGCATCACCCTCAACACCCTTCCAGTAATTCAAAAGCACACAATTAGTAGTATGGAAAGGCCACAACAGAGCTCAAGTGAAACAAGCCCCGAGCACAGCAAGTAACAGCAAAAAAACCCCAAAACCAAAAACCAGTGCACAGAAACAGAGCGATGCTGACCTCTGCACAGGTCTCAGCACAGGATCAGCTCTTCAGCCACAAGGATTAGGGAACAGTGATAAAAAGATACCTTGCACTCCTTTCCAGCACAGGTGGAACTCATGGCTTTGGGGGAGCATGGGGTCACGCACTGCCTGAACTCTTGGATAAAGGGGGATATTGCGACATTTATCAGCAGACGTGGGGAAACTGCACCATGGTTTCACCTTTCTCCTTTTCCAATATCAATTTAAGATGTTTACAGGATGCAGCCAAGCGTATCCTGCCCTGAACATGTGTCTAGGTCCCACTAGTGTCACAGCAACTTGTGCACGTGTCATGGGACAAGAGCAACTGGGGGTACCACCAAGCAGCAGCCTGGAGACCCTGCATATCCCCGTGGATTTAGAAAGAGGGTGACTTGTCCAGCACTTAGAACAGTCTAAGTGAATGTATTTCACCCAGCTTGAGAATGGGAGAATCAGTGTTCAAAAAAGAAAAAAGTATCTTGCTACTATTTGGGTTTGTAGTTTTACGCTGCAGGAGACATATTTACAGTGCAGAATAATCTCTGCTGGTTCAGACTCTCCTCTCCTTTCTCACCTCTACTCCTCCACTTGCAGTATCATGACTATCACCAAGCAACTAATGTAACTGGAAAGGACTTAAAAAAACCTTCCTCAAAAAAACCAACAAAACAAAACACCCCAGAAACAAAAAACAAAAACCCAAAAAACTCAACAAAAAGAAGTCAGTGATCTTAGTATTTAAAGATTCAAAAATACTCAAAATGAAGGATAAAAAAACTAAGAAAAATTAAATTTGAAAAGCTAAAGCTAAACAGAACAATCTCCTATATGGAGAAGTACTGCTGAGACCTTCCATTGGAGCAGAATGTGCTCAGCTCCTCTGGCCACTGAGCAGTGGGGCGAGAAAAGTAGTTTGTCCTTAAGAGCAACAAGTCTATTTAAGAAAATTACTTAATTTGTTGTTCTTTCTCTTTACTTTTGGCTCCTGAGCTTTCTGGGCATATTCTATTTCTTTTTTTCCAGCTGCACAAGGGCTTTCTTCTTAAGAAAAGCAGCAGATCCTCATACATCCAGATGACAGCAACCCCCTCGATAACGCCACTCGGGGAGCCGATGGGCTTAGTGAAGATCTCGTGGTAGAAAATAGTCTTCTACCACCTTCTGTTTCAAATGCAGGGGAAAACTGTTGAACCACAGGCTGTACACTACAGGGCTGGGGGAAGAAAAGCAGAAACCTCCCAGGGCCTCCTCTTTCTCCGTCCCACAACAATAAAAGGTTTCTCTACAGCAGAGGAAATCATGGGGTTTCTTCAGCAGTTTGTAAAGTGGCCTGAACTTTTTGCTTGGCTTTTCATCATTAAAAATTGAGATCCTCAGCTAGAGAGCAGAGGGAAGTGTAGGAATATCAGTCGAACTGCATTTTCATTTTACATAAATCCAGCTCCCTGGTGCTTTGGCTTTAACTGCTCTTCCTTTCACCTGGAGCCCGGCTGGTGCCTAGAAGGTGGAGCTGCCTGTGCACAACTGGCAGTTCCTCATTATCGGTGCCCAACAGGATGATGTATGGAAGATGAGGACTAAGCTCCTGGCTGCATGTACTTGCCGTGGGAGATGTTCTCCTGTTGATACCCAATGGTGAAAGGTTTTCAGCGTTGTCATGGGAACGCAGTCATCCTCAGTGCGCAGCCGCTCCTCAGTGTGAGGCTGCCTTGCTTGTTTACTGCACAAAACCATTTTTCAAGAGCATTGTGCCTTGGATTTCCAAGAGTCTCATCCTTCCCAAAACTCAGGCAGTCGAAATTAATGGAGATTATGATGGATGGTGATGAAGCCCCTAGAGGGAAACAGCCAGGACCCAGTATGTGTCTACATCATGACCTAATCTTCATTTGTAGGGAA
>NW_010406376.1:0-11320 GCF_000710305.1 Buceros rhinoceros silvestris | reverse complement strand
ACAGCTTCATTACCTTCTTCCACCTAAAAGGCTCACTCTTGCTCGCTCTCTTCCTCTCTCACACATACACACACTCCTACATCTCTCCTTCCTTGCCCCAGGAATTTTGCAACAGGATTCGTTTGACAGTCACCCGGGGTGCGGAGGTGAAGCCAGCACGCTGCACAGCCCTCTTTAGGATGTGCTAATGCACTGAGACATTTGCAATGTCTTGTTTCATCAACTGACGTAGCCTGTGTAGGAACAGAGCTGCTAGGAGGGTCCCTCAGGGGCTACTTCCATCACACTCCTGCATCCCCAGGCTATGGTGACAGAAGCAAAAGACTGGAAGACCTACCACGCCACCATCAGCAGTTCTTGTTAGGACCTCACATTATCAGCTCTCAAGGATGAGGCAGCAGCAAAGAAAATCCTGACCAACAAGTCATTTGCCGTAGGAACAGACTATTTTGTGTTTACTAATTTGGTATCACGGCTCTCTCACAAGCAGGACCCAAAAGAGAACTCTATTGATAAATAAATCATTTTGGTCAATTCAAAATGTTTTTCTTCTCCAATATTTTCCTAGAAACAGAAACTTGAAAACAATGAGGGGGTTGAATGAAATATTTTGACTCAGACTGTTTCAATCTTGAAACGAAATTCCAAAATCAAAGATCAAAACACTTCACTTAGGAGGTAGAAAAACATTTCACCACTTCTAAATCCCACTCTTTTCTCTGTCTCCTTCGATGAGGACTAATCATCAAATGCAGCACGAATTCACAAGCAGTTTCAGTCAACCTAAACTGCATTTTAGCGAGCCTACTGTGAGCCTCCAAAAAACTAAGAAAATGGGCTTGACTGTTATCTGACCCAGAATACTATTTCTGAACAACCTATTCTCAAACTTCTCAACTCTCCACAGCTGCCTTCACGCACTTAAGAAGCTGATTCTGCAAACTTCCTACACACCAAATTTATAGGACAACTGGCTGGAGTTTCCTACAGTTTCTGCCAGAATAGGATGAAGTAGTATCAAAAGAACCTCTCTTCAGGGTCCCTTATTCTCAAGACCCTGAAGCAGGAGGGCAGTCTTCTACCATCCCAGTTTCACAACCAAACGGATTAATGCCAGGAGTAAATATCTGACATCAAGTACTATGACCATTTAATAAAAAAGTCTTACACACGAATACAGAACAGCTAACACTGAGGCACTCAGCAAATTAAAGGCATTGCAATTCAGGTGCCACATCATTTCACTGATGACAATAAAGGCTTTTCCCACTTGACGCTATAACTTACAACTTTGCAGTACAGCCTTTTCCTTCCCAGCTGGCTTTGCTGTTGTAAAAGAAGGGCACTGGGGTGAACAAAGCTTGTGAAAGACTAAGTTTTTTAACATTATTAAGCAAAAACTGCACCATTTATAGCTTCAGTACTCAATTCTGAAACCACCTGATAAGATCAGGGTTTCATATTGTCAAAATTTGGGTAGATTTTGGAAATGAAAAATGTTTCAAAACAGCTGTATTCTGCTCCTGAAGTGACTAGCTGCCTCTTTACAGCCCTGTGGCCCAACACGTGGCTTCTGCAGGACAATGAAAACCTTCCAGTGACTAAATGCTACTACCATTACATACCTCCACCAAGAAAATGGAACTGGCTTCCAGCTCAGTAGAAATCCCTCACTGCAAAAAACAGAATTATGTATTCTCATTATTTATTCCCAAACTATCTCTGAGGATCACCTCCCTCTGCTCACACACCACCGTGTACTCCTGAGCAGGCCACAAGTTAGTTACAGATTACGTCAGACGGTGAAGCACAAACCTTTTTTTGTTTTCTTAAAATCTTGCTACTCTGGGATGAGATCCCCCCTCTGAGTCACAGATCCACAGAGGCAGCTCGTAACACACAATGAACAGCAGAGCCTTGCTCTCAGATCCCTCCTGTACTGGCCAAGAGGCACCAGGTGCTTTCACGCCTCTCTCTGCTGTACCACACATGCCTCTAAGCGTCTCAAGCACACAGCTGCAATGTTTCCATGAAAACCCTCTACATGGCCCCTAGATCACGATCCAAATCCAGACTAGAGTCAGACTCGAGTGTTAAATTTTCTTCTGGAGCCACCCCCAGCACTCAGCCAGAGTTTTGACAGGTTTCATTACCTCAACGCTCACCACTGCGGTGCTCGGCCACAAAGCGCAAGTCCTTCCTGTGAGTTTGTTTAGGCGGATTCAGATGGATACTAAAAGAAATACCACATCCACTTCTGCACAGCGGTAGGTCATGGTGCTGGACTTTCACCTGTAAGTCCTGGGTAGGTCTGGAACTGGACAGCAGGGACTTTTCCTCCAGTCTTACCTGCGGGGCAAAGTCAACAGTGGCAAAATCGGCTGCAACAAAACAGGCAGGTTCAGGCACTAAAGAAATAGCACTACACAGATTAATCAAATAGATGCACACCGGGAGAACATCTCCAGTCTCCTTTATTTTCATTTGTAGAAAAGTATGAATATATATCATCATAAAGAAAATATGTCACATATTTTCCCATCAAAAATACAAGGTACAAAATCCTGGTACAGCTGGGATAGTTTCCTGCTTAGAGCCCCAGGACTGCACTGCATTTCCGGGCAACCGCAACTTGGAGACGTGCCTTGAAACCTGAAGTCCAAGGACCTGTTTATCCCTGGTACCTTCTATCGTCACAGGTTTGAACAGGCTGGCTTCCAAGTTTTGCCATTATCTCAGCAGTGCACGACCAACCCTCTGTAAGACTGACGGTCAATATGAAATGATGAGACCGGGCAGTGGGGGGAAACCAAAGGAAAAGATGTATAAACGCAAGCAGGAGGCATTCATGAAGAAGTGCCATTGCCATGAAAAGGCGGCACTGGAGTTAATTTATTTTGCATTGTTGATTCTTCACTGAGACTTTAGAAAAATAATTATTAAACCTGGATTCATAAGGCCTTTTTTGTCCAATTTCTTATTTTGTGAATTCTCGTTCCTCTCAAGAAAGGGGGAATTTGCAGGAAGTCATCAGGGTCAGACAGGCCTCTCTCAGGGATGGATGGGCAGAAAGAGATTGGCAGTGCACAGTCAGCCTGATTTCTTTGGAAACAGAGGAGTACACATGGGCAGAGAGGATTCAGGATGCCCCAGTACAGAGAGCAACCGCTTGAAAGCACGCGGCATAGCCTCTGTCATAGAGAAGCTGTTGTTTTGGTTGTGGCTCCTACTACGTTGGTGTCAGACAAGCCATCACAGCACTCGCTTGCTGGGACTGCCAGGAGTTAGATGAACAAGAAGTTGTGAACAGAAGGACAGGAGCAAGTGTCCTCCTACTGCTGCTGCACGTTGGTGTCAGACAAGCCATCACAGCACTCGCTTGCTGGGACTGCCAGGAGTTAGATGAACAAGAAGTTGTGAACAGAAGGACAGGAGCAAGTGTCCAGCTGGCGAATTCTCTTCCAGGTCCCCTTGCATTGAGGGTTCCCTACCGCCTGCCAGTGCAAGAGCTGACTCCTGAAACACAATCATACAAGGAAGAAAGTTACTGTGCTGCACCCCCACTGCAGGGCAGACACTTTGACGAGGGTTTAAATCACCCAGTAAGTCCCATTTAGTTTGCTACCACTGATTTTCACTCCATGAACCAATCCTGCCTTTCCACCGCTGTAAAGGAGCGGCAATCACAGTGACCGCGCCGGGTTATAATAGTGTGAAGGAAAGCCACAGTCGGTCAGGAACGCCACACTGGAAGAAGCCAGAGCAGCATGTACTGCAGATGTTAAGTCTGAAAGATGACAGAAACGTTCCCTTGAGGTGCCCACACTGCATGCAACAACTCATATAGCACACAGACGTCCCCATAACTTCGGTACTGAAACACTTCACAGGCTGCAAAGCAGGCAAGACACCTTTCTCCATTCTTCTTCGTAACACCATGCTCCTCTCAGCAGGCAGAGCTCTACTGGCACCCACGGCCACCGAGACGCTCCCAATACACAGCATGTCTCCGTGTGAGCAGATGCAGGGACACGAGCATCTCTGGATCACCACGATAGCAGAACACTTGCCTGAGCTTTTCTGCCTTGCTAAGAGCCACACACTAACATGGCTTTTTCTCACTCTCTTCTTGCCTGTGGGGAAGGCAAATACTAACTTTGCTATAAATCAAGTCCAACCATTCTCTCTCTCCCTCCAACCCTGGAGCAGGGGCATATACTGCTGCAGTCTGGACATTTATGTGCTACAACGGCCACATCTTGCTCCAGATGATGAAGAGCAGCTGATCCTCCTAGACAAGGCTGAGTAACAATTTCACAGATGTCAAGACTGTGCTTTATTTGTAGATCTTTCAGAAGATGATCCAAAATTAACAGATCAGTCCCCTGGCTCAATGCTCTGCCTTGTTTATCTCATAACCTTCTAGAAGAAAGAAGCCAATGCAAGCTAGATTATCCTAGCTATCCTCACATGATGGACACAGACCTGGCCATAAGTCAAGGACTTTTGGAAACCTCCCGAGCTTGCATAACAGGGGTTAAAATGAACGAGCATCTTCTACAGAGAGGGAGACAGGTGGAAGGCACAGATAACCAGCTTCTCTCTTTCATTTGAAGTATTTATAAGCCAGACTCCACTTAGACACAAGAAGATAATTAGGAAATACTCATCAAAATATACCAGCATTGCTGAGTTTATTTTAAACTCTGTCAGATGTTTTCCTTCCTGAGAGTCAGTCTTGGAACAATATCTTGGGGAACTAAACGCTGGCACAAGCTGCTGAACTGACAGGGTGAGAAGCAAAGCGCAGGCACAGCGTGGGTAGGACTGCAGCAGCTGTGCATGCTTCCCAGCACAGCCTCAGCCAGCAGCCCAGGAGAGCAGGGCCAGCACACGAGGGCACCGGGCAGCCAGCATTAACCACCACTCTGAGGTTACCACGAACTGTCCGTGTCCTCTGGCAAAGTCGCACCAGCAAAAATTCAAAACGAGGGTGAACTGACTAGACAGCCAGAGACTTGTGAGCAGATCTAGGCAAACTCAACATGCTCACACTCAACAAACACATGCTGCATTCTAGGCTCTGGCATCAGCTTTGTCCTCCCACCTCTTTCGCAGGGCAACAGTTGCTTTCCTATCTTCTTCCACCTTTCTTTACAAGCATCACATTTACTCTCTCCACCTGCAGCCAGTGAAACACACAGACACACACACAGGATGAGGACGCTGCAGACCAGAGTCACCATTCATCTTCCACCTGCCAGTCACATAATCATCCACTTGGAAGAGACCTTTAAGATCATCCCTGACAAAGCTGCCCAGCGCTGCTCATTCAAGGAAGCTTAAAGTGCTTCTCCTTTGCCTTTTGTAGATAGGTGCTCTGTCCACTGCTCAGGCCAGCCCAGCCCTGCCTGCCCTCCAAGCCTACATCACCACCCTGGCAACGAACCCAAGCGGACACACACCACACCATACCTCAGCTTGGCACAGAGAGCTCATACCTGCCTAGAAAATACCACAGACAGGACTTCATTTGACATTATGGGCAGTAATGCTGAAGGGGTTAAAGCTCACCGTGTTAAAAGTTGGCTTAACGAAATGGATCCTCCAGATCATCTTACAGACCTCCAACAAGACTCTGGGAACAATTTCTAGGCTCTGCTCAATCGGGACGGATTTAGACCATCTACTGAGTCACGGGCTGAGTCCTGACTTCACTGAACCAGTCACCATTCACCCCAGCTCCATTATCATGACCCCTCTCCAGCCTCACCCACCATTCAGATCATCATTGCTAAAGGACAGTCCCATTTTCTTCCTGCTTCCATTCCACACACAGGGCTGTTCAGCAGATCATGAAAATACCACCCTCTTTTTGCAGCCCAATGAGGAAATGAACTCCTGAATATATCTTGTATTTCGCTTAATCTGACTTTCTTGTCTGGCTCCAGGGTTTTAGTGAAATAACATCAGTGTAAGCTTTTATGATCATTTACATGTTGAACGCAGGTAAGAGCTACTCCTGGCCACACCAGTTAAGATTTTTTTTCTTCTTTATCTAAAAGCTTTTGGAGCCTTTGTACATAACAAGCTGAGGCAGGGAAGGAAAAGGCTCTAATGTGACTTCCTCTTACTAAAAGCCGGAGAAAAACCCTGCCTAAAAAGGCCATTATTGGCAGTCTAGGTAGTGCAATACACTGTGTGCTCGAGGCCTGACAACCCTAGTTTAGAGATTCTAATTCAATTCAAAGTGCTTCTTTCAACATTCATGGAAGTTTCAGACATACCCCTGCCCAGCGCTGATGGACGATTTTCTTAGGCAGGGCTGCTACGCAGTTTCAGAGGATGCCTTGACAAGCTAACAGCAGGGCTAAGAGCAGCAGGATAAAAGCGGTGCGGAAGCTGTGCCTCCAGTGACCACAGCCGAGGCCTGGGAGCCAGCGCGCCTCTGCTGCTGCCTCTGCCACAGATGTGTTTTGCAGCTTCAAGCCATTCCCTTCATCTTTGCTGGAGTTTGCCCAATTTGTACAACCTGGGTGGTCCCCCTCAACCACCCCAAAGCTTTTTCAGCTTTCCGGGGAAAGGATGCTGAAAGTGCACAGATTTAACAGCACTTCCATCCAACCTCAGGTGCCAGCACATACCCCAAGTCCCTAAGCCAGCTGCCACTCGCCAGAAATACTCATAAACGATCACTTGTAGGAACCAAATACCCAGTGCTTAAAAATCAGAAATGGATTTGGTTTCATTTGACATGTGACAGGACTGTTAACCTCAGAACGTGGCTGGAGTGTCTTTAAAACAAACAAAAAAACCCTCCACAACTGTACCACTTAAAAGTCAATGAAATTTAGCAGACTAAGTGTAGGTACTTCCACACTTCAGTCCTGGCTCTGCCCCTGGTTTAATACCTGAGCCTCACCAGGTCATTTCACTTCTGCAAGAAACTCATGGCATGCAACAAAGACTAGTTAACACATGTAGAGTGCTCCAGAGAGCTGCGTGCAGCACACTGTGAAACTGGGACAAGCAGATTAAGGGAGAAGAATGAAAATTTCATCATGAAAACAAAAGCTACAACTCTTACTTGTTGCTTCCACTGCCATCCCCATAACAGTGTTGACTTCTGGAGTCCAAAGCTGGGTGCTGACACTCCACGCAGACGGTGTGGCCCTCCCTGAGATACTGCATCCAGTGAGTGTACGAGTGGTGGCTCCGCAAGCAGCCCGGCGTGACGGCCACAAGCTGGAATTCTACACAGTATCTGCAACCAAAATAACCGAGTAGGTTAGCTCAATAACCAGACTAAAGCCCTCCATGGGAACAGAAGAGCCAGAGAAAACTGGGTGACCACAGACCACGAGTTAAGGAAAATAAAAAACAAAGCAAAAAAGACCCCCACACCCCAAAACCCCTCACTGATAAAAACCAGAACATGTGGCGCACCAGCATTTTGACCAGGTTAAATGGGGAATAAAACTACTCTGCTGGTGCTTTCAACTGACATATCAGAAATATCAGGTATTACCGGCATCTGTTTTTACAAATGGCAACACAGATTGGTCAAGCATTTGACTAAAGCAAAAAAAAAAAAAAGAAAACAGACAAGTCTTCTGATTCCAAGCCTACTATCCATTTACTGATCCACACCCTCTCTATCACCTGCTCTCAGTTATTTATAACGGGTTTTGTTGGCAACTTGAGCCAGGAGCTAAGATTCAGTCTGTAAAGATTTTCCTTGTGATGATCCCCCTCCTAAGAGACAGAGAGAGGCTGTCATATCTCAGTGGGAGCACCACCGGACTGCCACAGCACTGCTGCCCTGCTCAGACATTTCACTGCTGCTGATTTTAACCAAACCCGAGATGAAAGGCCAAAAGAACTGCCCTTGTTTGGAGGGGAAAACCAAGGAAGTTCAGTAAGACTCTATAAACATAATAGAGAAATGGGTTCTAGTCTAGACTGGTTCTGCATCAGTCATCACAGGGATTTCCAAACACCTTCAAGTAGCACACTGAACCGTGTGAGCAGTTTGCTTCCTTGTCTTATCTGAGGGAAAGCAAGGAGAAATAAGTGTTCAATAGGGCTGTGCTCATATTTTTTAATTTTGCAGGGAAAAGGCTCAGTGAATGAGGAGTCCAAGGGAGGCTCAGGGAGGACAGAAAATCCTCCCTTCAGACCCTGAAATGTGGTGGATGGATGCACCCATGCACTATGGAAATACTTACACATACTTAAATACAGCAGCACTTGGGGAAATAAATCAACACGTGCGTGGCTGTTTCATGCTGCAAGAGCAGCTCTGGGAAACTCCACACAGTGTTTACAGGAGCGGTAACTCCCAACAAGAAGCAGGCAAACCAACCAGAGACTGCAGTAAGAACCCCTGGGGAATAACTGGCTGGCAAAGCCGTGTACGAGGAGTTACAAGGTGGGAGATAACCTTTCCCATCAGCACTTTGTCGTGATGACCCCAACTGGGAAAGGAACTGGAAAGGCTGACGCCAGCTCCCCTGTGTTTGAGGCACTGGCCCAGGGGCAGAGCAGCACACACAGAGATGGCTGTGTCTTAGAAGGTAAAATGCAACAGGGCTTTCTGCCCATCCCTGCCTGTACCTGGCCTGAGCAACAGTGCTGCAGGGTTGTTGCTGGTGTTACAGCCAAGGAGGGCTGAAACGGGAGAGGGATGTGATTCGCATGCAACAAGACAGCAAACTGACTCTTGAGGACTCACCCCATTTACCTACAACAGTGCAAACTGCACCAGATTCCACGCTGGGAAGAGCTGAAGTGAACAGCCTTGGCTTTTTGATCATACAACCTTACACAGCAGCAATGCCACAAACAAAGTGCTGAATTTCAGTCTCGTACCAGCCTTATATCAAGGCAGACCCACCACCTCCAGACGCACTGCAGATACCGCTGCTGCTGAAGGGAGAGCAGCACCCTGCTCCAGTTAAGTGCTGCTTAACCAGTCCCTGCTGCTGGGAAACACCAGTTCTGATCTGCAAAAAGCTGGGCCCAGAAGTGCAACCAGAGAGATATCGAAGGCTGGGTATGACTGAGCCCCTGTGCTGAGCCTCCAACTTACCCTGCTCTTTCACTGCCATCAGCTGCAGCTCTTTTTTTCCTCGCTTTTCCAAACCCTCCTGTGGTTATTAATGCTGGGACTGTGTATGCCAAAGAGAGAGAGCACACAGCGTTAAGTGACAGTACTGCACTGAGGTGGTTTACGGCTGCAAAACAGTAAAGATGAGCCTTTAATGTCACACGGTTTTTATCTTCAGCAGGTTCTAACAGTTCTAACTTTGTCCTTTCGTATTAACCATGACCATCAACCATTTCACTGAAAAGAGAATCTGCATGGTTGCCAGATTTTTGACTAAGCCCACTTAGCAGGCTCACCCAAGAGACAAGTGGGGAGCCAGTGTTCACTGAAGAGCAACTCTCACCAGGTTTAAAGTCAGCTGCAGCCAATAACCAGACTGGACAGATTTTGACCCCAAAATACCAGCAAAAATGACAAGCAGTTCTTCTAAAAATCCGTAAAGTTATGCCATGAAAAGCTGATTGGAACCAGTGAAATTAGGCTTTTCTCCAGAAACTAGTTGGAGGTCTTCTTTGCCTGCGCTCTGCTCCAGCGCGGAGAAGACATACCTTGCCTTTGATGGGTATTGCTCCTTCATGACTTCTTGCAAATGAATCATAAAATCAAAAAAAAAAAGCGCTCAACACCAACTTACAGAAGTTTTAAACAGTCATAAATCTACCAACTCCAACAAAGCTGCCCGAGATTCACACTTGTATAAGTGAGATCACAACAGGCCTGTAATACTTCACGTCTGAAACACAGCAGATCACCCCAAACGGCAGGCACTGCTTTCACAGGCTGTCCTGGGAAGGATCTCTCTTACGCCCCTGTGCGAAGAGCTCCGTTCCTGATGGCGGCAGACAGGCCCAGAGCAAACACACTGGTTTCTGGAAACAACTCTTTTCAAATACTGCAGGGAAAGATCAGCTCTGCTGACCCAAACAAGAGTCCTCCCCCCGATCACCCAGACACTTACATTTTCAGGGGACTTACTCAGGGACTGTTTGCACTCGGCTCCTTGCCGGGTCCAGTACTCCACGCAGCCAGCCCTCTCCTCCAGAGGAGGGCATGCCTCTCCTCCGTTCCTGGGCTCCTGGATGACGTGCCTCCTCCGCACACGGTAGGTTGTCTTGCAGGGCTCTGCACAGCCACTCCAGACGCTCCACTGAGATACGAGACAGGGGATAACTGGAGGAGGAGTAACAAACAGGGATGTGGAAGGTTACCGAAATTACGCCAGTCAAGACACTTTTGGACATAGCTCAGTACAACCTTCCTTAGTTCACACCTGGCCCCAGTTGTGACCCCAGCTGGGCAGTTCCCAGCAGCTCTGCTCCCAGGAAATTACCTGCCCAGAAACTCCAGCAACCCACTCCCGGGAAAAGGCCAGGCTATGGAGGCAATGCAAGTCAAAGCAGAAATGGGTTCCTGACATCCGGCACAAGTGAATCACAAGAAATAACGCACAAATACTCCATCCTGCCCCAGACCAGCTTTCCGCAGAAGTGGGATGCTGCTATTCCTCCGGTGAGCCACAGGATGGCACCGGGCTGGCAGAAGGGCTGCAGCTGTGACACCGGTACTGCTGCGAGGTGCAGACAGGGCGCAGCGCTGCCCGCTGCTCTCCCCTCACAGTGCCCAACAAGGGCCTGCAAACATTTCTCTTACTACTCTTCCATAACACAAAGAATAGACACAAGGGGTTCCCGGCTATCCCAGTTACTCCTGAAGACTACCAAGAGCAGCAGGACTCAGGCGCAGCGGTACTGAAGGGGCATCCAACAGCCCAACCCTGACGGGACACCAGAGGCACTGGCGCATCCAGCCCCAACAGCGGGACAGCCAAGCTGCACCCTGCCGGCAGACCTGGGCTGGGGCGCAGGGGTGAGGCAGGTTCCGGGCACCCCGTGGACCACGCTTCAGTGCTCACTGCTCCCTCCCGCACGCCGGAGCTGCTGGTCAGCGGACCCACCAGCCCATCCTCGTTCATAGACAGAGCTGGTTTAAATCACTTTGCAATTAACTTATTTCCCACCCATTTTCCAGCTGTGTCTCAAAGGGAAAAAGGCAATTAAATCTCGGGGATGTCTGCCTACAGCAAAACTCTGCTAAGGCACAGCTATACAGGCTTAAGAAAAAGGCGTTACGCGAGCAGGTAAGAGTCGTCGAGGATGGCGTTCGTGGGAAGGGAATACGAGATTGCGCCGCTCACTAAAGTAACTTATCATC
>NW_010406375.1:98215-104059 GCF_000710305.1 Buceros rhinoceros silvestris | reverse complement strand
GAATTTAATTTCTTTTTTCACTTTGTGAAAAGTGAAAAACACAAGTTCACAGTATTGAGCTTTTTCTTTATTCACATCTGTTAATCTGCAAGAGGAAGAGATCCATAATTTATTTGGATGAGTAGACAACCCCTCCCAACTTAATCTGTGGCTTGACTTTGTGGGAGGCTCCAGAGAGGCTCCAAAGGAGGGCATCATCATCATCTCTCCTTCCAGCTGCGTACTTATGTGAAAATGGTTGAGGCTGTTGTTTTTTCTGCCCCTTTCTGCCAGTCCCTCAGGCAGCTTAAGAAGCTCTTGTACAGTCAAAGGTCAGGCATTGTGCTTCTCTGTGCCATTGGAACTAACAAGGCAAACTTGCCCAAATGTGAATTTGTTGGGTGTGGGTTTTGTTTTTTGGCAGGATGCCTTTTCTGTCTGCATCAGCTATGATTTGAAGATTTCTGTCACCAACCCTGGTGGTAAAAATTGTCATATTCCAAAGCAGAGAATTTAATTTCTTTTTTCACTTTGTGAAAAATTATCAGTTTTTCAATCCAGAAAGTTCATCTTCTGAAAGTTCATCTTCTGAGTCAATGTGTGCTAAACACCAGCTACTGCAATGATCCCAATGGAAAGAAACTTCAAAATTTTCTTACTGAAAAGGGAAGGATATTAGATATTTGTCTGTCTGAAATGGAGCAGCTAAAGTAAGAAAATGACTACTACATTCACTACTACAGGGAAAGTAGTGAATAAGTGGTAAATTTGTTGACTTTGTGAAAACTCTGCTGGTTTCAGATATTCCTTTACCACGAAGAAAACTAATAGCTTTCATAAGGTGAAATGAATGACGGTAATGACTTGCTGCTCGATATTATTAGCCATCTGCTTTATGCTGGTGTAAATTGATTTAGAAAAGACTGGCAAGTGTTGAGTAGTCTATACAATGTTAGAGCCGAAAGCTTTCGATTTCCAAATACAGAATCCTCCTTTATGTAGAAGCCTGCTACTGAGGTCGTGACTTCATTAGTTGGCATTCTGCTTCTGTAATAGTGTATTTAGAACAGAATTAAATAAAAATAATAATAAAAAAATATCGGTGTATGAGATTTATGTGTATTTTTAGCATTCCAGGGTTTGAAGAGCAAACGGGTGGCACGCAGTCTGACAATGAACTCAAGAGATCTTCATTATTAATGACGTTCGTCCCGTAGCAGTATCCAGTGATGGGATCAAAGTGTGGTCAGCATGGAAAGCAGTGCCCACAGTGTACCAGCTGATATCTGCTCTAGCTGTTGTTGTCCATTTATTTTCCCTGGGGAAAAAAAACTTCTGCCTTTCTTTTCCATTTGGCTCGTGCAGCTGAAATAAATAACAAAGTAGTCCATATGCCTGATGGAAGGAAGTCAATTTTGAGGGTGATTTCAGTATCAAGTGATTAAGACGTTTATTTAATGACTACAGCATTAGCATGTTAGGGCGTGGCAATAGTATCTACTGACCGTAAAATATACAAATGTATTGTTTTTTTTTCAAATTACGAGATTTCAGAGTTTTGACACTGCCACATGGAAATATTATTTAGTTTTACTTTGATCTGATACGGCACTCACACCTATTGCAGTCAAAGGGCCATGCTTCGTACAAGCCGTGAGAAACATTCACACAAGTAGAGCTGCTCTGGGGCACAGCAAGGATAAGGTAGGTTGCAGGAGGGTGCTCTATAGTTGGAGGCAAAGTTGGATGCAATCATCCCCAGCCTTGCGAGCGTGCAAAATATTTCCAGACAAGAAGAAAATACAACTGTTTGATTCAGCAAAAATCTTAGAAGATTGAATGCAGTTCTATTATTTGCTGGTGTGACTAGCGTCCCTTTAATACCATCTGTATGCAGGCAGATGTGGAGATGAAGAGTATCATGCAGAGCAGTCATGGGTGGCCTGTTCTGTCTACCCTCTTGAGTCTCTGCTATTGTGTTTGATCAATAAATGTTCACTGCGACAGGTCAGTCGTGTTTCAGCTCTTAAATCATTTGCCTACGGGTCTTTTGTGCCATTAGCAATGACCATTTGGCATAAATGCTCCAACTGGTCACTAGAACTATTTACTGAAGAGTTTATTATAAAAAACTGAAGCAAGCAAGAAGAAAAACCCTGGTTTCGGTATCTGAATCTCATTTTTTGGTTCTGGCCAAATGAGAACTCTGTTTTGTTCCCCAATGCATTGGAAGTGTAAAGAGTAAACACATCAGATGTGGTCATTGCCCAGAAGAAAAATAGTTCCTAATAAAAGTTGGCTTCATTAGCAAGCCATCTAAACACATAGTAAACCAGTTATTGATCTTATTTTTTTCCAGGTTTTAGGTACAGTGACTCATTCCATCAAAATTACAAATTATCAGTAGTTGATTTCATTCCTGCAGATCTGTCTTCCTAGCCAAACCCCCCAGTTTTGGCAAAATTAGTAGAGAAACAAGAATATTTGGGAAAGCGACACTGTCCGGATATATCAGCTATCGCTCACGCTGGTGCTGTGAACTGATGTCCTCTAACACACTTGTTCGAAAAAACTGTGGTCAACTGATACATTTGTTCCTGTGATTAATTATTAGAGAACTGTGGTGTGTTTCTACTCTGGATTTGAGCCTGAGTATTTTGCGTTTGCCAAACTTTGGTACTATTTATGCTGTTTTCTGTAATAGTGAGTGAACTTTATAATTTCCTTCTGGTCAAGGCACGGTTTAACCTTTACTGGGGCTAACTAAGGATGATTCAGCTTAGTAAGTCTCTTCCCAAGAAGGCATATCTTCAAAAAATTTCAGAAACACTGTTTTAACACCTTCCCAGGTTTGTGACATTGAAAGAGCAAATCGAGGTGGGGGGAGAAGATTCTTCCAAAGATGGAATAACGATGGAAGTGAGCTACCTACACAGCAAGGTAAGACCTGGGCCAGATAAAAAGTCATGAGAATCATTTGGCAGCCTGCAAGTGGTTAATTTGAGCTGTGACAACATTTCCAGATGTCAGTAGTGCTTTTCTGTGTGCTGGAAGGTGCAATATTCTGACTCTAGCTCTTCTTTGTGTTGTCTGAGCTAGTGCTTTAAGTACTAAAAAACAGAGTTGCTACAGAGTGGAGATTGCAATGACTACTCCAGGGCTGGATTTTGGGGTAGGATCAAAGCAAAAGTGGTAAAGGCACAAATTTTGGTGACCAGCATTAATGGAGAGTACAGCAGCATTATCTACACAGTGGCAGAGGCTTATTAATGAGGTTTGGTCAGAATTAGCAGTGATACCAGTAAGTACAGCAAATTCCTTGGTGTCCTAAGGAGCAACGAACGCATAGAAGGAAAGACAACTGCTGATGGCCCTCTCTGCCCAGCATTTGGTATGCACGGGCGTAGGCATCCAGCGAGCAGCAGACAGCACTAAACAAGGACTACCCTGCTGCAGGGAGAGCCGTGCAAAGCGAGAGCAGCTGCGAATGCTGGCATATAGAGCTGCGAAGAGCTGCCGACCCTCGCAGATGAGGCTGGCACGAGACTGCAGGAGTGAGGCTGGGGGAGTACTAACAAGGCTGAATCCATCTGCATATATTACAAAGGAAGACCAGAATTCTTGCATAATCACAGATCTGTGAAGTAGGTCCAGGGGAACACCTTGACTTTCCCAGGAAATGAGAAAGCAGCTGTGAATGTTTTTGGCAGAAAAGTGCTTCTGCTTTTGAGAATCATCAGCCCAACATTGTTCGCTCGCCTCTTGGTCTGGGCTCAGTTTGAGCGTTACCGAAACTTACTCCGCATCGTCCCATGATGAGATTTCGTGTTCTGTGTCACGGATCTGGAAGAAACAAAAATAACCCTCCTGCCTAAAAATTTGTGTTACAATACAAATACCATGAATATATTATGGCAATTCACATATACTGCTTTGAAGGAAGAAGGAGAAATGGGGAGCATTTCTTTTGTAAAGAAGAAGTTTTCTCACTTTCCCCTGATACAGAATGAGATTGCTGGTTAAGAAGGGTCATGTAGATTTTAAATATTTTAAGCATGTTTCTTATTAATATATTCTGGGCATGTTTGGCCAACACTTTGTGTTACAGCATTGAAGTTGCAGAAATCTTAAATGAAAAAAGAAGAGAGAGGCAGAAAGAGACAAGGAAATGTATCAGCCCTGTCCTCTAATAAAGGAAAAAACATAATCATGACTTGCTGCTAAGCTGTAAACTTTTGTATGCGGCGTTTCCTTAGGCAACCACAATTGTCCCCCATAAGGACCTTTTCAGCAAATCGTGCTGTTTGGATAGGCATAGCAGAAAATTTCAGCAATCTCAAGAACTGCAAGCTCAGTCTTGCACTCGAAGTGCATAATGTAAAGTGATGCCTTTAGAGAAAGTACCCTATAATGCAAGAAGACAAATCACTGATTTGGAATTGATATGTTCCTTGCACTTGATACGTTCATTTATATGCAAGAAATGTGTGTGATCCCAAATTCGGGAATTTAACCAAACTGGCAGATAATTATGTGGCCATCAAGTGAAGAAATGGGGGAAAAAAAAAAACCCATCAAGATCCCTGTTGCAGAAAACAAGTATATAAATTAAGGAACAAGTGACGAATCCTGAAGAGGAAAGCAATATACTAAATAAAGTACTATTTCATGCATGTAACTTGTGTAATGTTAAGGATGTGATTATACAATGAGAAGTAAGGAAATTGGAACTAGAGAAGTAAGGAAATTGGAACTCAAGAGAGAAAAGCCAGCGTTAATGCTGAACCTTGCCCTTCTCGTTTTTACAATGAATTTATTTTTATTTTCCACGTTCACAACGCACACGCCAGTGTAGATCACAGCGCCGTATTAACACAAACAGCACTGAGAGACACAAAATTAGAGAGCTTAGACTTCATTTGATTTTCAAGTCTGACTGAACAAAACCAGACAATGCACAGCTCCCTCCTCTCTCACACACACCTTTGTTAGGCTGTTGGGTTTCTTAGTGTGACTTTTTTTCAGGGTTTACTTGATGCATAGCTCTAAAATTTACAAAAGGAGATAAATGAGAAGAAAAAAACAAAAAAAGATTTACCAAAAAAAAATTCGAGGTCATACATCTCTTCTTTGGGATCCTGAATAATAAGTAGTTGGATGATTTTGATACTATATCCAAACTTTCAGGAGCGTTTTTAAGTATGTCAGCTAACTAGGAATCTCAGTTTCAGCAGCAGTCCGTAGGGTCAGGATCCATCAGGACTGAGGTGATGGTGCTTTCTACTTAATTTACTTATTTTCTTTCTTTTTTTTTCTTTGTAGGAAATTTACTGTACAGTGTTAATTTTTCTGGATAATTTAAAATTGATTAAACATAGCCTGTATACTTAACAAGTATAATTTTTTTGCTGAGTGATATGCTCTGCAATAAATAAGCCGTTGCCTTCAGTTGGCCTGTGGCCATTGCAGGAAAATCATGTCTTTAGTGCTCCATGTCTCCTTTCGGATGGTTTTTATTGTAAGTGCAGTAACTTGATCCCAGAAAATGTTTATGGATCCCAATATGAGTAACATTTCTTACCATCAGCAGTTCAGAGTCTACAACAGCCAAATGACGCCCAGGATCCTGCTCAAAACTGAGGAAAAGTATTTGACGTGTGTCCTAGTTATTCCTAGTGAGTAGGAAGGGGGTATGTGTATCCTATGTAAAATTGTAAGTATAAATAATACAGAAAGAATGGACTGGATCAAACGTGCCAGTTTTTGAGGTACATCTGGTTTTACAAAAGCAGTAAATAGGAGCCCAGACTTAGTTTCCTTCGTTATTTTTATTGAAATATGGATCATTTTAGTTTCTGTCATTCC
>NW_010406375.1:85665-98076 GCF_000710305.1 Buceros rhinoceros silvestris | reverse complement strand
CAGACTTTTGGCAACGCTGATCTATTGAATGCTTCATGGTTTTTTTTTTGTGAAATTACATTAGAGACACATGTAAATGAATTGTGTAAAAAGAAATGCAATTTATGTATCTGTAGGTATCTGCCATGATTCTTTCATTTTTCACTTCTTCCTTTGACTCTGCAACTGAAAGAAGCAGAATTTCATGCACCGAACGAGGCAGAATTACACAGTAAGTCTGAAAGTCACAGCTATAAAATCTGTGGGAAATGTAATGAACAGAAATTTACCCAAAGAGATGACTTCGACTTCTTTGAGTGTCACTTCTCATTCTCCACATAAATTCATTTCAAGCACAATACACACGCAGCGTGAATCAGATCGTTAAATGTGAATGTTTGGAATATTCCACAAAGTGCTTTTCACTCAGGTTTGGTTTTAATTTTTTTTTCCCCTAAATACTGAGGATGCATTAAGATAATTGCAATAGTCTAATTAGACTTTCTCCTAAAAATGACTTGTCTACAAGTGGTTTAATAGATGAAGGATTTTAAAGGGGTTAGAGAGAACCAGTTACAGTAATCAGAGAAGAAAAAGTGCTGAAGGTATCATGAAGGCTCATAATTAAACTGAAGTGTACAGCTCAATTAAACTTGAGCATCATTATGCATAAAACATCAGTGGGCATCAAGAGTCCAATAAAGAGAGACGCTATCAATGTTAACAGCCGAAAGGTAAGGCATAATATGGATTGGACCAAGCATTCCAGATAAAGTCAAGGAAAATCGTGAATAATTTTGAAGTATAATCCAAGCCGCGTCTGATAAGATGATTAATCTAAGTTTGACATTGGAGATACAGTAACTGCAAGACCTAACACTGAGCTTAGTTTTATGTAAACCACAATGGATTATGTTCCAAGAGGGGAAATACCAGAGGGATTTATCTGGTAGAAACAGGGCAAGCAACACCTTTGACTGGAACACACAACTTGCGTCGTCCAGTCCTGTGCAGTGCTTGTCACATTTAGACACGGACATCCCGACCTTAGTTTGGATTCCCATTGCACTTTTATAGCTATATAATTTGGCAGCACTTCCTGTTTCAAGATCCCTATAATCGTGCAAGTCCTTTGTAAATATGTGGCAAATACTTTATAAATAAGCAGTAATGGAGCCACCAAGCAGCTGACTTGGATTGTGAGCCCACTTCCAAGCTCAAGGTAGATTTATCCGTTCCTGGTAGCAGTTGGCTTGTGCCAAATTGATGTGCACCTTACAAGAGGTTTTCTTTTACATACCTCAAGGGAACCAAAGGCTCAAACCCACCAAATCAATTGTGAAAATGTTTGTGGCAGAGCGGGCGATGCTTTGAATCAAAAGCTCACAGGGTTGTATCTTGAAGTTTTCATGTTTTTGTTTCAGTTTAGAGCTTTGTGTTAGGGTTTTTTAACACGTATGCAAATCCAACAGTAAAAAAGTTAAAATATTGTTGAATTCCTAGCAGTGCAAAAACATCAGGAACAGCATATCAGTGAAAAATTGTGTGATAGAAATTATTTGTGACATTGTACACAAAAAAAAATGTGGCAAAAGATTGCAGAAAAAATTATTGCATAAGAAAAAATATTGCATGAAAAATAGCTTTTGGTGCTTTTCTCTGCAAGATACAGCAGGTGCTTACAGTATCAACTGAAAAACTAAGAACGCTTTGATTGTGCAATTTTTGTTTCAGTAATGGGAAATTTAAGTTAGTGAGCTGGAAGAGGTACTGCAGTCACATTCTAGAGGCTGCAGAGTATCACAGAAACAATGAAATGATCCCAAAGTAAAGTGTTTTACACAGATTCTGTAAGATTCATGGGTATTAGTAAACTAACATATCTCAATTCTTGACTGGTTTATTTGCAGCTCTGTATGATCTTCTATGCTTTCTCTCTTCAGTGGTGTCCTCTGCATTGATATCTGCAGGAACCTCAAATTCAAATTGGAGAAATACGATATCAGGAAGGAAGTGTAATCATTTAATCCAGAGGAAAAAGAAAATCTGTAAGTGACAGGCATGGAAGTCCAAATGTTTGCCTATAAAAGATCCAAGTTCTTCCCTTATAAGAACAACTCCTGTTATCTTCCTGGGGAGTACATCGTAGAGATTTTTGGGTATTATTTGTGTAAAAGCTTCTGTTTTGTCAGGAGCCAAATGATCGATTAATATCTGTTTCACAAAATTTTAATCTGCTCAAGTTTCCAGGTACCAGATGGAATATGTCATGCAAAGAGAGTCTGGAGGGGAGACTCTTCCTGATCTACAAACTGCAGGACCTGCTGTGGTTCAGCTTTGAATCTGAATGTGGGTCTTTGCATCCTGACCGAATGCCCCCAGTTTCAGGCTCTTCCGTAGGAGATTCTCTTTCCCGGATCAGAACAAGAGGTAAATTCAGTTGGTAGCTCGTAGCTCCAAGCAATATTCAGTCAGAGGGGTGGTGACTTGCAGAATCCCAGATCTGATCATGTGTTTGATCATGACTTAATTAGCTGCTCTTCTGTTTATAGTGAAATGAAGATGCTCCAGTGCTAATTAAGAAAGGTCTATTAAGCCACATAGAAATGCCTCCGTGATTTAGAGCTTAGACATGAGTTAACTCAGCATGGACGGCTCTGCAGTGAAGGTCTACATCCATGCTCTGTGGCAAATGTGCATTTATTTACTTTAGCTCAGCTCACAGAGAAAGCAGGATAAACCAATTTAAATTTGTCCTGCCTGGTTAGTTCGTGTGAGGTAAATGGGTACTCTTTGATAGTATTTAGATTTTATTGTGAAATCAATAGTTAAGTATACATTTTACATTAGCCAAAGCAGCCTGTTGGCTCCTTCTCGGGACTGTAAGTATCACATTTGTTATTATACTTGTTAGAGTGTTATTATATTACATTAACTAAAATTATAATTACAATCGTTATAGTTCTCATTGTATTAAGTGTTATATTGTGATAATATGACCGTGTTATGACATTATTGGTGATGGTGGTAGCGATACACATCCATTCCTGTTAACGGGTAAGTTCTTTGTGCAGCTGAAACAATGGTTGGAACATGATGGGATGAAAGACTCTTAACAATCGGAGTGAGATCAACAGAAGCAGGAAAGATCTAAAAATCATTATTGAAAATCCCACCTTAGAATTTTAGATCCATAAAACACACAGGAAACACCTCTGAGCTTCCTGAAGGAAGAAAGGAAACAGAGACTAGGGTGCTCAGAACCTCTTCCCGAGTCAGTTTACCAGTGTTAAAATTACTGGTGTAAGCTTTGTCTGGGTCAGTCGCCAGCTTTTGCTCTGCAACATTGTTAGTTACCATAAGGTAAAGAAGGCCATAGTCGCCCCAAGAGAAAATCTTGCTAAAAGCTACCGAGGGGGGTGAATTTGGACCATGTCACCCCTAGCGTCTTGGTACAAAACCACACATTCAGCAAGACAAGTGTAAGTGCCCGTGCAGAGAAGTGTTTTGAGCTTGACGTTTAACGTGAGCCCTTTATTCTCCCATCAAAGAATTACAGAGGATATTAATTTCAAGAGTCTCACTAAACCAACAAATCCAGATGAGTTCCGGAGTCCCATGTTCTGTCCCTTTCTAGGCTGATCAGTGTATACTGCGAGACCTGATGTTTGGACTGGTGTAATCCACTGACCTAAGTGAGCGAGCAAAGAAGGAAGTGTACAATATTTCATCTCGAGGGGTTTTTTTTATTCTTTCCCAGAAGATACAGTTAGTAGCATGAAAAAATTGTGTTATGACAAAATTGTATAAAAATAAATTCCGTCCCCCCAAGCCAATAGGTATTGTTTTACAGCTGGGAGGCAGAAAACATATTGGTTGAAAACATTACAATATTTAAAAACCACATGGAGTTGTAAAAATTGGAATGAGTCCTCTAAATTTTCTATAAAATGGTTAATCAGTTGATCCTTAACAACTGCTACACGCAGTACAGAGAGCTCAGAATTCACAAACGCAGGTTCAGGCAGTGTTCCCCAAGGGTGCGAAGAACAGAGAGAAACGCTGAAAATGAAGGGGAGGGAGACAAAAGGAAAGAAAGAATTCAATAAAAGGTCGAATTCTTCATTTTCTTTTCGTGCTTTGCGTTTTCTCAATTATTGCTCCCTGCCTCTTAACACTGAAAAAATCTTCTCTCATTCTCTCCACGGAAATGGGAAGAATCAGTTGCAATATATTTTGGAATACTAAATCTTAAACTTACTTGCTACTTCTTTTGTCTCTCTAAGAAATCCTGTTATATTTTGCAAAATTTAAAGGGCTTGCCCACAGTAAAGGAAGGAAAGATGTATGTATTTTTTTTTCTTTTTAATGACAGTCTAACAATAGTCACACAACTCACCAGTGCATTCCAAAAATTTCATGCTGTCATCATAAAAATCTGGCTGTAGCAGAATCTGTCTGGCACTAGACATAGCCCTAATGACCCTAAACTCACATACGATCCCTGGCGACCAGAAGAAGAAAAATACGGTAAAAATAGAGAAATATGTAAACTGCTTAAGTGACAGAAAACTATTCTCCGGAGAACATCATTCATTTTTGCCCTGTCTTTCACAACTGTCAGAGGTACCAGCTCTCTGAACTGGGCTTTTGTTTTGTTTAACAGGAAGCATAGGAGAATTTACTAGTCACTTGGAAAGCAAAATTAGTGATGAATTCAGGTCAGTCCCCCAGTTCTACAGTTACAACAGCACATTTACACTATTTAAACAGGAAGAATAACATAACCCTTTCTGCTTTACATGTGCTGGTAGTGATGAATTTCTCTCATCAAACTTCAGTTTCCTAGGTTTGCTTTAAGGAGAAGTTATGTTTTAATGTAAACGAGCAAACAAGGTTTTACGTGAATGCAGGAAAGCCTTAGCGGTATCACACGTGCCTTTTAAAAATGCACATCCCTTGTAGGTGCTTTTTATTTGTCTTAATAGAAAACAGCTTGATTTTAATTGTGATTCATTTCTAGCATTGCTATAAATTTAGGGAGGAATTTATAGGATTGTTTGAAAGTTCAAAAGCATTCTAGAAGAGTGATTCTGAAGAAATTAAGAATTTAGTAGTTTGATAAATTTTTGCCATATTGTGTGACGTTTGATGCTTTGACCTCCAGCTTTTCAAATCATCCTGGTAGTAGAGACTTCTTTCTGCCTCTCTCGACTACAGAGATAAGACTGAAAATACAAATTTTAAAAGTGCTGACCCAAAAAGCAGCAAGAAATGTCAGTGTGGTATTGCTTTGAATGAATTACTGACGCTTTAAAGCCAATGGGTGTCTAATTCCCAAAGGTTTGTCATGTTAGTGGTTAGCAGCAGTGGTTTCTGTGATCTGTTTTGCTTATCTGTTCTACAGCCGTGTGTTTTACATGTTATCATGAACCAAATGAGTTCTCTGTGACTTAGGTCTCTCTTGTTCTTGGGTTGGGCTCTGAGTACCACGTGGAGCAATTTCTTTCAGCTCCTCCTTTTCCTCTCATGGGAATTTTGAAAAAGCATTTGGCTTTTATGGAGCTCTGCTGAGGCGAACAAAGTTAAGCTTCCTTAAACTGACCGATCGGTGATTTTCTATTTCTAAAAGTGTGCTAAAAAGAAAGACCTATGTGACTAAAGACCTAAAAAGCAAGTCACAATTCAGGCATGCAATGATCCTTTATTGGAGGGGAAAGGTCAGAAGCTTCAGTCCTTGTAAGCCTTGGAAATAGAGATACTGGGGGATTTGTGTCTGTGCAAACAGTAGCTGGACGATAGTCCACCAGGAAGAGACATCACTTTAGCTGCTGATTCATCAGAAAGATGCTGTCCTAGTCTCCGACCAAAGAAGGAAAAAATTGAACAAATTGTCAGCTCAGTACAGTGGCAAGCTGTATGTCAGCCAGTGAGGTGAGTTCCCAGCAAAAAGTCATTTCTTCCCACAGAACCGGATATCTCAGGGTACCAAGAGCTTGGAGAACAAGAAACAGGTAACTGCAAAACCAGGTATCCTGATACGTAAAAATTGCAGTAAATCTACCAGAAATCCTGTACTCAGTGTGCTGAGGCTGAGTCCACTCCCTCCTGATCAAACTGTGCACGTCCTCATGTTTAATCCTAACAGTTTATAGCCCTGTGTCAGCATCGCCGTAGTACTTTATGCCTTGCAAATATTAACAAATGTAGTTTCACAACATCCTGAGAGGTAACATCAGGAAAACGTCCTCTAAATATTTTAATCTCTCCTCTTGTGCTAGAACTTTCACTTCCCTTACACACATCCTCTCTGTTTGTTGAACTTGTATTTATTGGTCTGAGTTTTCTCAAACCAAAACAAACCAGTAATTTATCTAGTTTATTTCTTTCAGAATGGTGGTGTTCAAGTGCATCTTGCAGATAGATTATCTGTCCCTCACAGCAAAGCCTCACAATGGGAGTCTAATAATTGCTCTTTTTCTAATTTCACTAAATGAGTTATAATTATTTTATGTCTGTTTTATGGTAACTGAATAGTATTAACCTAAACTCTCATTATAATATAGCTTTCAAAGAAATGTATGGATAATAAATTGATGGACTGCCAGCTTATGTAGGAACATCGCATAAAGCAGATATACGGCCAATAGTTTAAGGCATAGCATGTTAAAATTCAGGGGCACAACTTGTTCATGAATAAGTAACACGGTGTAAATTCATCGACTATCTCGTTTAGTAGATCAGAGAAGAGCGTGATGAATACTTGTCAAAATGAAAGTACAGTTACAGCTGAATGTTACTTGAACCAGTAGGATTGGAAGTCTCAATCAGAGTCTGAAAGTCGGATTAGTCAACACTGTAATGATGATGGTGGATATTATGTCTGTTTTCATATGATTTGCCCTCTCTTAGGGCATTATAAATTGTACTGCCATAAATTACCCATTGTTTTTCATGTACAAAGTGATTCTTGACCAAATATTTTGCAGTTCTCTTGTTGTCAGTGGTGGTTGAAGGTCAAAATGTTAGGAATCAAAGTTTTCAACATCTCTGCATGCATTACATGGCCTCTACCTTCCCTGCCAACGTGATGTCTGGCTGTAGATTTGCAGCCATGGGCCCTCATCCCCGTGGGTCCCTGGAGGAGACAGAATCTTCTCCTGACAGAGCTCCCTGTGGCCCTCAGCTCCCTCCGCACACTCAGCCACCTTCCCCTCGCCCGACCGGGGGGGATTCATGGCTTGCTCACATCAAAGTACAAAATCAGATGGTTTGGGGCATTTCTCATCTGTTCACTGGACAGGTTAACAAAAAGATGTTATTTGGCCCTAAATCCTCATAGCGTGTTGTTGTTGTATGAAAGGCTGCGCTGGCCCCACTGACTTTTTGCTGGTCATCCTAACCTAGCTAACAGGACGGCGCCTGACCACCCTCCTAGAAACCAAGCCCACCAGAAATAAGCAGGAATTTCCTTCCCCAAAGGTGATCCTTCTCATTATAGAGACCCTGGATCTATATGACACCCATTCATCCTGGGTTTAGTTTTTAAAAGTCGGTTGCAGGCTTGCAGTTAAAAAGCGCTGTTTGAATTAGCTTCAGACTAAACAAATTAGATGTGTAAAACACACCTGGCTCTTATCTAGCCAACAGCTAAACCTTGGACTATGAGAACTAAATAAAACCTACCAGCCATTTCCTGGCCACTATGTGAGATTTTCCATGAAGTTTATTTTTTAAGGCTCAGTGTCTGTTTCTTAATTACTTAAAGGTCTGTGGATTCATTCTGTTGTATGAAATCGAATATAAATTGTTTACCAGACTTAAGGGGGCAAGGAGATTATGCACTTTCTTATTTTTAATATTTCTCTCTCCTATCTGCTGTGGCCGGACAGAAATTTCAAGCAACAGTTCTTGGAAAACATATGGAGATCAGCCGGGGAGTTTTGCAAGGTAAGGGACCGGCCGCGATGCCAGGCTGTCTGGCTGCGGCTCCTGCTGAGAAGCTCTGCATCCTCTATGGTTGGAAATGAGGCTGTTGGAAACGTTTTCAGTGTAGTTTAGCTGGGCAATACATCCTCGTTTTTAAAGGTGTCTACACTTGTTTGACTACAGAAAATATTTACTCTTCTAAAGGGCAGCTTAACCTTTGTTTAAATTTGAGGTGGGCGAAAGGTCATTGTAATTATTTGCTGTATTATTTGTGTCGCGTCTGAGTTACTGTGAAGGCTGAACATGCATTGCCCTTTATTAGGAAACTGCTTAACAAAACCCAACATAACCACAGGTTTTGCATCCAGCGAATATTTTATTGAACCAGTGGCTTGTACAGGAGCCTTTCACTGCTGCTGGGCCCTGACCGAGGACATCTAAATTAGCAGAAGGCTCTGCCAGGGGATGGCATGGAGATGGGCACGGTGGCTACAGCCATTTTGTTTTAAATATCTTGCAGTGGGGTAAAGGGGAAGTTTGAGTTCAATGCTTCCTGATCAAGAGCTGCAGAGTGGAGAAACCCCAATAGTGATGGAGGTTTTACAGCTAAGGTGGACATCACACTGCTTCTGCCAACAAAGACTTACTTTCCCATGACGTTCCCAAAATGTAACTTCCCCCTAACTTCTGTGAGAGGTGAGGAAGAATAAATGCATGCAATATGGCTTTAAGCTCTAACTAAAAGCTACATGGGATATATTGATGACCTTTACAGGTAGGAGCGTTTGTTTGTCTTGCAGAAGGCTGCTGATTACTGCAGCAGGCAGCATGAATGGCCGTGCCCTGCTCCTCAGCCAGGACAGATGTAATTCCTGAACTGAAAGCCAAGATCACCCTCTAGTTTTGTCGCTAGTGATGTATTGCAGAGTTTCTGATCTAACATGTATTATTTGTTACATTAGGAAAATAAAGCTGCCACCTCTACCTTGAGATGAAGTTGTGATCCAGTGGGTAATGAATTGCTGATCTCAATTGAGACAAAAGCCTTAATGCCTTTGCCACAGAAATTGTCTTTTAAGTAGAGCAAGCAAACATTTAACTACCCTTAGCTTAGTCTGTCTGAAGACTGAAAAGGTTTCACCTGATGGTGCTCAAGCACAGGAAAAATGGGAGTGTCACACAAGTCTTCAGGAGCAGAAACCTCACCGTGATTTTGTGTGGCTGCACAAGTAGGATTCAGCATTCAATAATACACCTGACATTGTGATGTGGTAAAAAAAGGAAACGGTTTAAATGGATGAAAGGTATTACCGTAAGTACCAAAAAGAGAATCATATTCTTTTTTGAGGTACGAGTCTTGTTTGCATCAGTGACAAACTGCTGCTGCTCTCCTGCAGAGAAGCACACAGATGCAGTCGGGATTACCTCAGCTCCAGGCTGTGTACGATGGGGCAGGGAAGATTATGAGACCCAACTAAATCAGAAATGAAACCAGATTCCAATCAAGGCAGGGGGTGATGACTCGGTTAGCTGGGAATGTACCACCTAGTCCTGGATGACGGGTGACCTGCCCCTCCAGACCAAAAGTCCATGTCCCCAGCAGGAGCCTGACCGCTCCAGTAATAAGAGAGATGCTCTGAAGAGCAGAGTATGCGTAGAAACCAAGCTCTAATTTAAAGTCAAGAAACTTTGCTTGAATTTGCTGCTTGGAAAATATCCCAAGAGCAGCGTATTGTGGTAGAGCGTGTGTAAATAATCAGCACCTCCCCAGGTACTCCTGTGATAAAGCATGGTCGCTGGGAAGGGTTACTACTTCATCACATCGCTCAGATGGTTTTACATCTGCATGGCAAAGTAGCAAATACATGCGCATCTGAAAGTGCTTGATACATGGGATAGATGAAGCACGGAGGGTTTTTTTTTTGTATTTGTGTATGTTTATGGTCGCTCACTAAAGGATCAGTGACCCTTTGATAGATTAATACAATGTACTTCAGATACAGTTGCGCAAGTAAAGTGACTTTGACAGTGAATCCGCTTGTAAGTGCTTGAGTTGCTGCACAAACGGAAGAAATGACAGGCCTTCAGTTCCAGAATTTTTCCTAAAAATCAGCCTGGTCGCCAAAGTACACTGCTATATTGAGTCAGTCCTATCTTTTCAGTAAATAGACTTTTTTTTTCTTTCCCTCAGCAAGTTCCCTTTAACAACATCCATTTAAAAACATCAAAGAGAGGACGGGAGGTGGTAGGAGATAACCAGCGATCGCTAGCCAGGACTGGATTGCCTAGACCTTTAAGGGTCAGGTGAGAGTATTGCTCCGTGGAAATACTGATGGGAGCAAAGGGAAGCAGAGAGATGCCTCCACGTGCCCTCGCAGTGGGAGACGAGAGCGAAGTACCGCAGCAAGGGTTTGCCTTGGCAGAGCTCCACCGTGGGGAAGGCTGTGCTGGTGTTGCACCCTGTCTTTGTTGTTCTGCAGAGAATGTGACAGGAGCTCAGCTGGAAACGATGCCATTTTCCCCTCGTTGCCGAGGATGAAGTCCGATTTCTGAAAACACCAAAGGCTTTAAAAACATTTGTGTTTGTGTTTTCGAAAGAACTGCCTGCAAGACAGAAGTCTCAGATCAGAAGTCGTCTTGTAGAAATCCTGGGGAGTATTGTTAACCCTCAGTGCGCGTTTGGTAACGTGTCAATCTTCTGGCCATACCGCTCTTGCTAGGAAATCATAATTTATTGAGGTCAGCAGGTTAATGGGCTGGACTATGTGCTACCAATTGCTGGACATAAAATATATTTAGTCCCGTGACATACCTAAAAGGTTTTCAATAGAGGGAAGCTCACTATCGAATGTGTGATGAGCCCTTTCGTTATTTTTTTCCCAGAGCGTTCTTTCCTTTCAAAGATAAAGGAAAAGGAGAGAAAGTTGATGTCTGAAATCAAGAAAAGCTGGGTAGCTGTTATGCTGCAGATGTGCGTTTTATAGTTTAATATTTTTTGTGTGAAAAAGCAGTTGGGATTCTAAGCAGACATGATGTAGAGCAATTTAAAATTAATAGAGCACTTCAAATTTTTAGGAGCACTTTAAGTTAGAAGTGATCTTGGTTTTGGGCAGGCTTGGTGTAGAAAGATGTAAAATTATGAAAGAGTTCCAGATATACGAGACCATATTGGTATAAAGACAAACACACTAATATAGAACATTAGGGCAAAGCAAATTAGTTAAAAATGCAACAAAACAAAAATTCAAACAACAAAACTTGTCTTACTATATTCTTTCAGTGCATTTATTTGGCTTCCATTACTCTGTAATTTTAAATATCCCATAGAAATTGGAATAAAGATTCTCAGAGAAGAATATTGCAAACAAATGTTACCAAAACTGCAGAAATTCCGCTGTTTCCTGTGTGTTCTCCTGTGTGCTGACCGACCTCCCATGGCGGAGCAGGTTATCGATCAGCACAGGGGAGAGACCCACCAGCCCCTGACCGCCTTTCCTAGGTGAAAGAGCAGGGTGATGCAGAAGGAGACAAGCTCATTATTGAGTCTCTCAAAGGCCACGGGGACAAGGCTGGGCTAATAAATTCTTCTTTAGAGTAAGTAAATGCTTATGCTGCCTCATGCCCTCCCCGTAGCCTAGCAATATGTTTTTTGGGTGCTATACAACTATCCAAATTTTCTTCCTCTTCACAGATGATTTTCCTGCTGGGTAAGAGTAAGTTTGGTTAGTTTGGTTTACTTTGGGATGGTTTGTTTGTTTTTTTTTTTTTGGGGGTGGGGGGGGTTGGTTGTTTGTTTTAAATTATTATTGTACCATTATCATCATCCATGGAGTTGGATAGAAAAGGAGTAATAAAAAAAATAAAATGGCTCAGCTTGCCAGAGGGTGGAATGGTATGTGTGCCCTTTCCCTGGTAAGAGTAAGTTTGGTTAGTTTGGTTTACTTTGGGATGGTTTGTTTGTTTTTTTTTTTTTTGGGGGTGGGGGGGGTTGGTTGTTTGTTTTAAATTATTATTGTACCATTATCATCATCCATGGAGTTGGATAGAAAAGGAGTAATAAAAAAAATAAAATGGCTCAGCTTGCCAGAGGGTGGAAGGGTATGTGTGACCTTTCCCTGGAGGAGCCTGTGCTTGTGGCGGGTGGGAGAAGGGAAATCTCTGGAGCCGGAGGGTGCATGGTGGTGGCCAGGGCAGAGGATGCCCCCGTGGACTAAAGGAGAGTCTCCCTGGGTTGACAAAGGCTCTAACAGCCTTAAATGCTTGATCTATAGCATGTTCATGCAGCATTTGATTAAACCAGGCCTGAATTGCCATTTGAATTAATCCCATTACCAGCTTGTCTGTCCAGATCAGTTATTTCAGTACCAATATCCATTATGGTCCTCTGGAAACCGAGGCGCATCCGTCACCTGTCACAGATTCGGGGCTGATGTCGTAGATCAGATGTAAAATGCTCACAGAGTGTCTCCCAGACAGGTACGTACGGACTGTAAGAGCGAAACC
>NW_010406375.1:49740-85543 GCF_000710305.1 Buceros rhinoceros silvestris | reverse complement strand
CTGAACCCGACGGCTGGGCTAAGGTCTGGAGGGCGAGGCACGGGACATCTCTGTCCCTTTTCCACGGGAAACCATCAAATGTACCCTCAGTTTTGCAGAATGTGGGGCTTGTTTTTCTTCTGCTTTCTTCACCAAGTGCCTAATGTAAAGAGATGACTTTCAATTACGGTGCACTGATATGATACCAATTATATTATGATTATCCGTAGCTATAAGGACAAAATCTTTAAGGGGTTTGAAACACTCCACCAACTGGAGCACAGAATAAATACCTGGATACGTAGATTTTAAACACTTTAGGCTTTTTATTACATTGGAAAGATCAAGTAGCTCTGACTACTGCGTCCCAGATAAGGTCACTGCTGCTGTATTCCTGCGAGCGTTTTGGTACGTAACCAAATATTCTCCTCGCTCTCAAGAAATTAAGAATAATGTATTACGTGTCTCTACTTTTTCTGTTACGAAACAATGTGTTTTGTGACACTGCGGAGATCCCATTGGGGAAGGCTTGTTGCAAACATGATAATGAAACAGGTGATCCCTCCCTCAAAGCCTCGTTCCCTCTACCTTCATCACAGTTACATGGAGTTTTTCAATGTCTACTGATGGACAGACACTCCTGTCCACCTCACAGAAAAAAAAGTCCTGTGTACTTTAGTAGGGGAATGGCCAATAATAATTTACAAAACCAACATAAAACCTATTAAAATTCAATAGAGAATATGTTGAGTCTTGTTTCTTTTTCAAGCTATCCCTGTGTATGTGGTGTGATTTTATAAGCTAAACTCTAGCGGATAATTTTAAAAAAATCTACATGAAAATACAAATAATTTCTCCCAAAGTGTTTTGATTCATATGTGCTTTATAGATTTATATTTTCAGATGTACTTTTTTTCTTATTTGTCTAAAAATGAAAAAAATATAATTTCAAAGCAAATGCACTTTATAGCTAAAACAAAGAGACCGGGCATCCTCTGTCTCCTCTGAACTGGAAAGTGTCTTGTTTATCAAACTTTGCACAAAAAAAAAAAAAAGAAAAAGAAAAAAGGAGTTCCCCATCGCATACCTTGAAATGCCTCACTTTTCCCCAAACCGAAATGGTAAAATTTCTGCAGAAAACCCTAAAACAAGTTCAGTCTTTAGACCAACCTCTCTTTTTGTGGCAGTGCCTAACTGAGGGTAGAGGGAGAGCTGAAGGAGTATAAAAAGTGAGGAAGTATTGCATGTGTCCTCTGCCTCCTGACATGAGTTTCCCGGTGTAGAGGAAAGTCGTTTAATAGCGGTGGTTTACAGCACTGAAGTACTTCTAAAGGAAGGGGGGAAAATAATCAAACGGCGAGGGCTGTCTTCTTCAGTTGGCATGATAACGCTCCGCTCCAGCCCTGGGACTGGACCAAGGTAAACCGAAACAAGGATTAACTGACAATAGCAAAGGCTAATTTACAGAAACCACATGAGGAGTTCCTGAGCGCAGCCCAGATAACAAAAATAGTGTCGACGTTGTTTACAGTGAAGTCAGTCAGTTTATTAGTTAGAGTGCTTCATTATGTATAAAAGATGCCAATGATAGTCTCCTAGTCAAAATAAACAGGCATAAAGTGTTCCACATATACAGTTTGGAGAGAACAGTTACTTTGCTATTTATTTAATAATTGACCATAAATGGAGTCAAAGTGCAAAGGGAGAAAAAAAACCCTAAAAAAAGCAGCGCACTAAGGGCTTTTTGAAAGATTGATAAATAATGTGGAATCTCAATTAGGCTTTAGAAGGAATGCAGATATTAAAAATTTGGTCAAGAATCTAATTAGCTGGAGGTAATTAAACAGTCTCACACGGGGTCATTAATCTTTTCCACAGACCTTTGATGTTTTGCACACTGTCTTCTAGTCATTAATAAAATTCATAACACTCCTCTTTGTGGTGTTTTATCATCGTGTTTTTCTCTGTAAGAGCATAGAGCAAGTGTCATTGTATCACAAGGGCCTTACTTTAGTTAATTTCTTTTTTTCTGCTTGTTAGACTTAACTCTTTCTTGAACAAAATGACACCAATCTAAGTGCGAAGTTTTAAGACAGGTTTTACATCCTCGATACACTCTCCTCGGTGGCTTTCAAAATTGGTACGGGAAGGAATAAACCACATATTTCTGATGCATCTGGTGAAATAAGAAACTTTTTTTCAAATCTAGTTCATTGGTCCGGTGCTTAATTTTACAACTTGGTTCATACATCAGTCACATCCATTCCAGAAAAAAAAAGAAAAAAAAAAAGAGGATTTTATTTTGCTCTCTTCCTTTACCTCAGGTTTCTCTTGATGGCAGGACCCTTGGACACGTAACCTGTAGTGAGCGGTTGATTTTAGCGGTGTAACCAGAGAGCTCTTGAGGACAGGGCTGTGATAGAAGTGAAGAATAATTATGAAAAAGAACTAAGTAAAATGGAAATCTGTTGAACGTGACTGATTTTATGTACAGTCTCGAAAAGGAAGCAGTACAGTACTTCAATAATGCATTATCCTGACAGATTTCAAAGGCAAACTGTGTTCAAGAACAGCTGAATTTAAAAGGCAGGAAAGCTACAGAGGACGCCTTTGGAAGATATAAAGATATGATTTTATCGCAAATATTAATATACATACACGTATAATGTGTGTGGTTGTATATTTATGGAGGTTTGTATTACAACCTACGTTTATGAGCTGTTATGGAGAGTTGTAAGAGTAAGTATAAATAGGAAGATAAATAAAAGGGTTGTTACCAAAATGTTTGTGTTTGTAAAACAACACTTGACGTTTTAGGCAAATACGTTTGTGAGACAGACAAATCCATTTTTTCATAAAAGTGGTTGTGGGCTTTGGATGTTGCTCTGAACTGTTTCAGGCATTTGCTCCTCTGGCAAGAACACGTTGGGTCATTAACAGGGTGTAGAAACTGAGCTAATACTTTGCAAGGCTTCAGGCGGGACAGCCCGATGCAAAGCTGCGTTCCGTTATCTGCTGCGAGGTGCGTAAAAATATGCACCTTCCCTTTCTTCACCACAAGTGAAGAAACGTAAAATGGTCTTTAAGTACTGTTACAAGCGGCAATAACTGAAAATGTTGATAGGGATCGTTTTAGTGGTTTTGTGACTGAATTGTACTGCTGAAATGTAGCAGATTTCTGCCTAAAAATCTGGATGATCTTACCTGCTGTTTTAGAAAGAAATCACACTCGATACCATTTCAGGAGTAAGAGGGATGAATGAGAGACAGGAATGAAAATCTCTGAGAGTATGTAGTTACCCAGAGCAATCCTATTCCGATCTTGTGAAGTGTTGTTCTGTTCATCTTGTCTGTTCTGCCCTTGCATCTTTGTCTGATAAGTCTCTGGTCTCTGTCGCTACATGGAGCCGCTACTTTTTGCAGCGTCTTCTCCTAAGTTTATATCCAAAATGCATCATAAGGCCGTACAGAGCAAAAAAAATAGAGTGCATAGCTACAAGGCTTTGGGTAAAAAAAAGGCCATTTCTTTCTCAATTGAATTTTAAATATAAAATTCTGTGTGTCACTTTCTCAGAGGAAGGAAGTGAGAGTAATTATTGTGTTTCCATATTAATGGGGAAAATGTTTGCCTCTAAAAAGATCAAACCAAGTGCACAATATTTTGCAGAGTGATCTACTTAAAACTGAGCAGGAGCTGGACAGAAGGATTGTTCTCTTTTGTGTTTGATTGTAATTTATAAACAAGTTCTGACAGCCTTTTTTTCTTGCATAAAAGTAAGGAAGGATATTTTTATACTTTTTTATTTCTATTGAAAAATTGTTTGTTACTTAAAACTGTTATTAGAGCTGGAAGACTGGTCACAAGGTGAAATTATGAAAACCAAGCAGTTGCTAAGAGAAAGTCCTGCTAAAACAGCCCCCTTTTTTTTTCTTCCTTAATGCTCATGCATTTTCAGTGACTAATTAACTTTTCAATAAGGAGTTCATCCTTAGCGATTTGACCTAGCTTTCTTTTACAATGTGAACTGCCCAATAACCTCAGGAGTTCCACCAGGAAAACAAAAGACGGATGACGATGTCCCTGTTCCTTCCAAAGTAAACAAGGACTAAACCCCCACGACAAGCAAACAAACCAAGCAGGCTTCTGAGATCGCCGAGTTCTATTTGTCAGCATCAGAAATGCACTAAGGCAGCCTAAATCTTCTGTAAAAAAGGGTGAATTTAATGATAATTTTTAAGTAAATTGCAGATGCCACCTTGTGACCTTTTTTCAAAGTGATTCTAATGAGATCCATAGGTAATTTAGCCTACTTAATAGTAACGAGATTGATACAAGGAACGCTCACATTGGCAACAATTTGATAATTGTCTGAGCAGGAAGAACTAGCCCTCCCTGGTGGTTTGAAAACATAGCTGAGATTTGAAAAGCTGTACAGAGCTCTTATTTAATCTGAGCAATTCTATAATGATGTGAAAAGGTAAGTGTTTTTGATTTAGTGATGTCTATATTTCAAGAGACAAGATGTTGATGATAAAGAAAAAAAAGGCAAAAGATGAATGGCTGGTTTCTGGAGACATCTTTTGGCTTAATATCTAACACCGTGTCTGTCTGTGTGCATTTCTCTCCCTTTTCCCACTAGTAAAATAGAATACTAATTAGGTTTTGATTACAGTCAGTTTTTAAAGTGTGGAAGGCACACATTTTGCTATTAAAAACTAATGTAATAGCCGGACACAACCCTTTAAGTCTGATGCGCTCTCAGGGCTGATCAGCTGGAAAACAAGCACGTACATGTTACTTACAAACGTGGTACATTATTTTTTTTTTTTCTGTGGTGTAAATTACCTGAGATCTTCCTGGTGAGGAATAATGAATCCAGTGAAATACTTTTTTGGAGCTTTTCAGGAAAATTATCTTTTTTTTTTTTGGTATGTTCATGGCTTAAATGTTAAGAGGTGAAGATAAAAGTCTTGGTTATAGGTAGTTTGAGTTTTGTATTTGTCACTGTGATTTACACAGGTAAAGGTCTGTAAAGATCAGTATTAAAACACAACAGGCAACCTAGAAGTGCCCAGGGGTGAACCTCAATATCAGTTTCAGTGACTCTGAGTTCAGGACATGAATGAAGATGCTGCAGGTGACCCTCTTCTATCATCCCATTGTCCTGCTGGGGAACCAGCAGAAAGCGCGAGCTCTGGACTAGTTCTCATCACTCTGTTGAACAGAAAATGTCATTGAATATCGTGGGCAGAGAATAAGAAACACCTTTATTCTTACACAGGTAAAATAATTCTAGTTTTAGAAGTTAGCATATAGTACGTGGGTAAAACAACTCCTTGCACGACCTGGGGTGCCGATATATCGCTCTTGTAACGCCCGTCCACTGGCAGAATGTCTAAAATTCCTGACTAGAGATGCAATTTTTTAATATTTAAAGTGCATTTTAGATACTGTGCTTCAACTTAAAGCTAATTTGGGGGTGAAAAAGTGTAATCTCAAGAGAACTGCTGTTGAATTTACATTTCTCAGTGTGAAAAGTATCAGTTCAGAAAGCAGTCAAAAATGCTGAAAGCATTTCTTTTATCTGAGTGCGCTGTGTTAGACATCCTTTAACTTTAGGGAGAAATATTGAAAAAAAAAAATTGAGCAGCTTTTCACGTAGATGCAGTATCTCTATAGACGTGATTATTTGTGCATTTAGAGCATTAAGTTGTTAGAACTCTGCACTATGACTGGAAAAAAAAAGAATTATCCAATGAATAGGAGTCTTCACGTAATACTGAATTTTAAAACAAAGCACTGTCTAATCATGTGCTGGTTTTTTTTGATCGGAGCCAGATCTCGTACTTAATAAAGAAAGTAGTTTCTTGATACTCAGAGTTAAAAACGTTGAGCGAAAAGTTTCTCTGTGAAGTCTATAAATATCTATTAAGATGTCCATTAGATCGAATCAAATATTTCCTCTCACTCATTTTAACCTCCCCAGACCGAGTTCTGTGAAGTTTCATGTATTCCTGCATGGAAGCTTCGGTCTGAAAAATGAGAAGACAAAGGTGTAAATCTTTTGAGGTTCGATGCCACCTCGCAGCTTCCCAGTTAACCGTAAGGTCATCCCGCAAACAGCTGGGCAGAAAGGAAACGCGCGGCCCTGGGGCCATTATATCATTTCCTCTCCTGTTTCCTCTCAGCTACTTCTGCCAGAAAATGGCTAATAATGGGCTATTTGCATAGGGCAGTGGGAGAAGGCAGACCAAAGATACGCTTTAGTGCTGAGTTTCCTTTGTAAATGTAGTTATAAAAACCGGACTAAAGAGGGCAGGAGATACTCTGCTTAAAAAATAAACGCAGGCAACTGGATAGTAAAATGCTATGGGGAAACAATAATATATATTTCAGTATATAATAAAGTGATTTATTTTCAATAAAATCTGTAAAACTGCTTTAGTTACTTTGACACCTTGATTAACTGGAGTTTCAAAGATATTTGTGTGTGTGTGTGAACCTTCTTCATACCAACCGTTCCGAATACTTTATTGCATCTGCTATTGAATATGTATGTTTTAAAAGCATTTGCTACACTGTAGTTTTACTGGATGTCAGGGACAAAATAGATTAATATTAGAGCTCAGCCAGAAAGCATTTCTGTGGCAGCACATGAAATGTAGCACTCTTCACCGCTGACGGTCTCCCTGACTTATTTCTCGGGATGCTTTACACAGAGCTACGGGCTATGGGCTAGATTTATTTCCTCTAAAATCACTGATTACCGTTATAAAATACACCCCTGAAAAGTCTGCAGCCATTGAGGAAATTTCAGATCTGGCTGTACCGGGAATAAAAGGATTAGCGATGCCAGGATGCATCAGATACATACAGTTAGAGGGGCCTTCCTACGGGCTGCGCAGTAGAGAGTGCAAAACTTTGTCTCCCGCACCACACAAGGCAGCTCAGCACTGCCGAAGAGCTTGTGGCACACCCTGCAAAGGTCCTGGAGTTTTTGCTGAAGCCTCTCTGGGGGCTTTTGGGGGTTTCAGTGCACATTACCTCCCACCCGAAGGACATACAGTGACTAGCAGCACACACTTTCTCTTACACTCAAGCACGCGGGGGAAACTTTGCATCAGGAGGAAATCCTAGCATTGAGAGAGACTTTTTTTTTCTTTCCTCAACACATGCAGTCTCTGGGTGAGCCTGTAGCTTAGCAAGGGTGGAGAAGGTTGTGGGAAATGTCTGTCTCCTGTCTTCTCCCTGCCTGCCTCGTGCATGGGTAACCTGGGTGCAGCCCTGATATCATGCAGGGGCATCGCTGGGCTCTGGCTAGATGTGGGACATACAGGAACCACCCTCCCAGGATGGTTTTCTCCTGTGTTTTTGGTGTCCTTTGCTCTGCACCAGCACAAGAGCATCTACCTGGCTGGTATGCAATTACCACATACCTCAGCTAATTATTTAATAGCCTGTCTTTTCAGGAAGGGTGGCTGCCGGCAGGCTGAGGAGCACACAGCTATGACAAAACCCCACCAGAAGCTGAGGCTTCTTTTGTGTGTTTAAATTACATGGGATTATTCCAGGAATTTTCTGGTGCTGGATATGAGCAAGTCACACACCAGCATGAATTTGACTTCTACTACTAAATACAGTTCTATTTTGATTTACATTTCCCAACTCTGAGTGTATACACTGGCTATATTTTACTGGGAAAAGAAGTATAAGCTGGTTCTGTTTTTTGTGAAAATGACTTAATTTCTGCACATTATATATATACAAGTCATTAATTAATATTAAAAAATACTGATGAAACAAACAAATGTTAAGTTTTTATAAAGCTTGGGCTTAAAGAATGATTTTTCTTTTCTTGAAGAAGAAAGGGAATTTATTTAAAAATGATTCAAACCCCAGCACCTTCAAAAATGTTGAAAATTCACTGTCTTGTGTATATTGACAACCTCTGTGTTTTGCTTCTGCTTGAATATACCAGAAGTTTGTTGCTGTTGGTTAAGTGCTTCCAGTGCATTCATCTCAGACAGTATCAACAAGGAATAAACAAGACCTCACTGAAGGTTTAGAGTAACATCCCAGAAATGTCAGTATTTATCTGTTCAGAGTTAATTTTAAATAAAGATCCTCTTTTTGCGATGTCGGAAAATCAGAACCACAGGTTGGATTCAAGTCCCTGTTTAACAGGACGTTGCGGGTTTTTTTCCCTCAAGCTTTTTAGGTTGTTTTAGCACTGATATCTGTCAGTCTAGCCAATGAGCTGAGCAGTAAAAGACACGTTCTCTGAATACAGAAAGATTAGAAACTCCTCCGTGGGAGAAAGTCCAAGAGTAAACAGAGGTTGCGCGATTCCCTTGGGAAAAGGCTCGAGTTACATGTCATGTGTTAAATGTTCTTATAAACCTCACGATGTTGGTCCTGCTTTGAATTTCATATGCTCTACAACACTCGTGCTAACACATCACTACGTAGAGCTGAGAGGAGAAAGACACCAAAACGGTGCAGACAACTAGGCATAAAAAGAGCATTAATAACTACCAGGACTTTTTTTTCAAGGTTGATGATAATTTACTCCGCAGAATTACGGCATTTTTTTTTAAGATGTCAGAATGCTAAAATGAAAAGTATGCAAAATTATTCCAGTTTGAGATGTAAATTATGCTGCCAGAAAGATGGGTGATATGTGTAATGGAAGAATTAGGTCTCTTGGACTAAAGCAGATTCTGTAAATCATAAAATATGTAAGGAGTCTGTGGCCAATCCTGGATTTGCTAAAATGAATACAAATGTGACGAGCAACTGATAGCACGGTAACTTCTGCCCTTGTAAAGTTGTGAATTTCCATGTACAGACAACTCACAGCAGCACGGAGAAGCATGTGCTTTGGGCTAAATACCAGTCGGAGGTGAACACCGTGTTCACTTCTGAAGGCTTGTCACTGTTTTGATGCTGTTTTCCAGTGGTGCATTGGCCTGCAGATCATGGAGATGTTCCTTTCTCTAAGTACTAATCTTCAGCTACAGGCTGCATGGCCAAGTCAGCCCCGTTGGGCTGGTTTGCAAGCTCACGCCCAGGTTCAGGTTGTCCCAGGAGGTGACAAGAGCCTTCCAGCATCAATGCACAGTTTTATTTTTAATTTTCACTCAAGGAGAGCCCAGCTTTATTCCATTAATTTGACAATGGCTGCAATTTTTTTTCCTTTGCCATCAAGACTGGCTCTTTCATAGAAGGTGTCCTGTATTTTCTGCATATCCAACGAACCTTCTCGTCTCCGCAGTGTTTCTCTTTGTCTGCAGCCTAGTGTTTTACCTGGTCCTGTGTGCCTACCCATCCTTCTTCTGCCCTAGGACGGAGAGCACGCTCAGCCCCTGCCACGTGTTGAAAACCTTAACAACTTTTCTAGGTTCTTGGGTTGTGACCAAGAACAATTATGTCCAATCGGGACATCGCTGTCCACGGTTGACCTGACACCACCCGAATGTTATACAGAAGGTGTTTGCTCTGGGGAAATGGTAACCAGGAAGTTTTTGCAACTTTTATAGCAAAACATAGTAAAGCTCAAGCTTTTCTTACCAGTTGTTGAATAAATTTGTTTTCTCTGTTTTTATATATATGACATATATATATACACACAGAGATACGTATAAAATCTAGCTCTGAACTTTGCTTCATTTGCTTTTCCCAAAGGTTCTAGAGAGCACGCTTGCAATCATCAACCTTTTCCCAGCTTTACGTTGAGTTCACCTCTCACATATTAGTAAACTGAAAAATAAGGTTACTGTGGGGCTTGTTTGATGAATTCCTTTTGTTAGTGGCGGTGTCATGGCTTACAATGTTTATTTCCAAGAAACGAAGACGTGACAGTGTTTATGCCCGTAGACTGAAGCCAAGATTCCTTCTTTATTTTAGCATATGGAGACTCAGGTTTAGTATCCCCAAGATGCATAAATTATGGGTCTGCAGTTTTGACCACAGAGCTATAAAATAACGGCATACATGCCTTCCATTTCTGGATGATTTGGTTTTACTGTCCTACCATCTCAAAACTCAGGCTCTAACGCAACTTTGGAAAAGCTCAACGTGTTCAAGTTGAGCTGGAGCTCAGTAGCCTGCTTAGACGGCAGCAGCGAGCGCCTAGATGATGTGCCAGCTCTCTGACCTGATTTAGCTTCCCTTTCCACCACTTTCCGATTTGTTATCAGGGCTTTTGGAAGCAGTTTGTGAAGGTTTTTTTTTTTTTCTTTTAAAGAGAAACACTGGTTTAGCTGCTCTGTCCCTGACGTGCTTGCTCTCCAAATTCCGGTAGTGTAAAGCCACGCATCATGGCTCTAACATCTATCCTGCATGCTGGGTATTGTGCAGATCTGTTTTACTGGTTCTTCTGGTAGAATTTGAGCTTCATAGGCCTGATATTCTCTGGTTTCTTCTTCTGCAGTATTTTTGACACCTGGTAGGCCCATGATTTCAGGACATGTCTGTCCCTTCTTAGCCACTGTTCTAGACAGAGTAGCTTTGTGTGGTAGTCTCAGATTGTTTTGTGAAGGAGTAACTAAACCTATGATTCTCCATTGAAGTGGAATTCCTATTTGCATCGGGATTTTTTCCTCAGATTCTGGAGATGATTTGGGTTCAGATCAGGAATTGATGCCATTTTAGAAGGGCCCTTAAATGAGCCAACCACTCTTCCTTAATCATATCTTCCTACTTCAAAAGGATGATAATGTTATCAATTTCCTATACATTTCATGAAAGCAGGCAGCTGAGTAGCTGTCTCAAATTAGGAGAGGAAAAAGTTGTATCATCAGTTCAGCTGTGACAAAGTGAGAAATCCACGCTGGAGACAGGAGGAAACCACACTTCATAAATGCATCTTGTGGAACCACTTGTGTACCACTTCATTCTACCAAAACTTACAGTGAAAACATTGGGGCTACAAAGTCAAAGACCTCCAGCCTGATATAATTACAGCAGCCTTTGCATTTTCTGCTCCTGCATTATGACAGAGGCTGAAACCACACAGTCTTGTAAGATCTTCCCTTCAGTCAGTGCACAGAATGGGAGCTCTTCAGCCTGTATGTTATCCATGCAGCTCAGCGTATATCTGAGTGTCTCACATGTTGTGCGCTCTTCAAACCTGACTCTGAAGATGTCTTTACTAATTTGTTTCATTTGCTATTCAGTAGCATATAGCTGTAAAATATCTGACTGCTTTAGAAACGTTAGTTAATTGACACAACTCCCTGGTGGGGACAGCGATTTCCCTCCTAATAGATTAGGAGTTATAGCAGGAGAATGTTATCAAAGACCAGCTCCCCCAATGCTCCAGGTTAATGTGCACATCTTGACGCTATAGTCACCATGTTTGGAGCACACTGATGTTACTGGCTGCCATGAAGCATCTTTGCTGCTCCAGAAAGTTAAGGACACAAATAACAACCTGCTGAGAAGAGTTTGGGTTAAGTAACTTGTTTCCTATCCCACCAGAGTCTGTAATAGAGGTGATGCATTTTCCTGCTGCGTTTGTTATATACTGTCCAATGTATGCAACAACCAAGATATCAGAAATACTTAATATATTTCTATACAATGATGATTATATGATTATATGTAATACAGGTAATTTTTTTTTAATTTAATCTTAATACTTCCTCAGAGCAAGTTTTTGTTGTGAGCTGAGTAAGGAAAGGCCTGTAAAGAAGTGATCAGGCAAACAAATGCTGCTGCTGCGTCATAACAAGTATCAGGGTGCAGTGTTAAGGCTGTCCACAGTTCTTCAGGTCTAAACACTCGATTTTTCAGCGCTGATGCTCTTCCAGCAATGTGCGAGTGAGAGGAAGGCAGAGACAGGCAGAAAGAGAAAAGAGAAAGACTCTTATTGCTGCAGTTCTTCTTGAGTTCAAACTCATTGTAATTGACTGTTAATTTTTCTTAAATTAGAAATGATTAAAAAACTGTGGCCGAGGTTGTAATGGGAGATGATCCGAAAAGGAGGGTTTGCTTTTGAACCACTGCAGAATGAATTGCAATCTTAACAAAGTAAATGGCTTGTAAATATATCTAGTAATTGTGTATTAATGGAAACTGTTGTGCACACACTGCACATGCCTCTCTGTGGCTGCAAAATTTGACTGTCATTCAGAGATTTGATTAGAAGAACTTTTTTTTTTTTTTAAAAGAAGTCCGGAACAAATGGAAAAGCTCATGGTTCAGAGCACAAGCCAGGAGAGAGTCAGGTCAAGAATATTTTCTCTAGGCAAACTATTTAATAATAGCTCATTTCAAGGCTTTGTGTTCTCTCCAGGAAACACCCAGCAGTGGCCATTTTCAGGGAGAAGATACAGTTCTGACCTGGTGCTGTTACACCTTTGGCATTTTGTGATATGGTTTTGTGAGACTTCCTCATTATAAAGAAGAAATTGCTAAACAGATTGTAACTTAAAACAGACAAATATCTAGGCAGCCTACAACTTAATAGGGTAACGATCAAATTCTACTCTTGCTTAAGTTCGACCATCTCGTTAACATTAATAGGGCTGCATGTGTAACTGATTGCAAAATTTGGCTAGTAAACCTTGACGGACTTCAGTTTAAAAAGAGATTTTTATGTACAGGCCAGGGAAAAAAACAGCTGAAACTGATAAAATGCAGTTTATATCACCATAACGACAGTACCTAGTAGTAAGATGTTGGGGGTTTTTTCTCCTTCAAGTGGGTAAAGATTGTTCCCAGACTGGAGCCTTCATCACAAGCCGATTTTTAACTGCAAGAGAAATGTCTGAACTGGCGAGTTAAGCCTTGCAGACCATTTTTTTGATGCTGGAAACATTAGCACACAGTCATATGGTGCAAAAACCACCCTAGTAAGTGGGGACTTTGTCAGCGTGACGTCTTTGCAAAATCGGGAAGTAGGATGGATCGTCTCTCTGTTGCAGTTTAACTTTCCTTTTAAATATATCTTGGGGTGTTGGAGTCTTCTTTGCAGGGATTTGTCATTCCTTACGTGTTATCTCCATAAATAAAAAAGTCTCAGTTTAAACACTACAGTCCTAGATATGTTCACGATGAAAATGTCAACAGGTCCGCGCTTTGAAGAAAGTTTTGAATTGTCCTTTGTGCTTCCACTTCTAACATGAATAAAAATGTGATTGCCATTTTCACATTATTTATTCATACGGAAGAGCAATGATGTAGAAGATGGCAGCTGTGGTCAGAAACTTTTCCACTCACAGCCAAGGAGCCAAAATTTATTCAACGTTCTGTTCTGTTTGTCCACGATGTTAATATCAGAGTGTGTAAAAAGACACTTTAATTCCAGAGGGTGAGGCTCAGAACCTGTGAAGTTTTGTAATTCCCAGCTTTGTGCACTGACAAACACAACTTTCCTGCTCTTTCAGCACAGCTTCTGCTGGTTGGCTGTGCCTAGAGGGAAGTATTATGGCTATAAGCTGTAAAAGACATCCAGTATTTCCCTTGTACTGTAACACCCAAGGCTGCTCTAGCTCCCATCTCCAGAGTGAGGAGCTGTTTCAAGCCGAAGGTTTATAAGGTTGGATGAGCTGCATCCCTCACATCCCCAAATACCACAACCATCAAAGATAATAAACCCTTTGTATGGCACCCAGTATGGACTGGGGCCCTGGGAAAGGACTCCTAGAGCCCCCCATTGCCCCACCCCGAAATTCAGAGCTTGGCCAGGCCTCTGGGAGTCAAGCACAGAACCTGGCAGCATGTGCTTTCCTTTCAATGAAATGAAACTTATATTCAAACACTTGGCAACGCACATCATGGGGTGTTAGTGCTACGCAATCGGCTATTTGCAATAGGAACAAAATCTCAATTAAAACACAGAAAATGGCATGTTTTTTTTCTGTGAGCAGTAAAACCCAGGTACTCTAGCAAAGCAAGATAACTCAAGAGCTGATGAATAAATAATACCAGCAGATGAATAATTTAAGTGTAGTGTCAGATGCCTTGAACAATCTTTATCCTTGAAACAATAAAATGTGACCACGTGTGGTATGGTTGTGTACCACACAGAGAGGCTCCGAGATTCAAGCCCTGGTTTTGGGGTGCTGGTCTGGAAGACTTCAGAAGATGTTTAGGAAGGGCATGTGGCTTTTCCCTGGTTGTTGTGCTTTGCCTCAGCTGCTGAGGATTGAGTAAAATGGTGTTAGGTGAAGCCAATTAAGGTATTTCAGCCATGCAAGGAATTGTGGGGACTTAAACTGCAGCTGTTGTATAGGTAGAAAAAAAGGTTTTCCATGTTTTTCTCCTTGAAAAGGGGGGAAAGCTCACTTCTTTGGGTACATGGTATCCTTGCCAGTTTCCAGAGCTGCTCACTGTGACATGCGGATGGCTTTTCTCTGCAGGGAGAGTCACAAAGCCGACGTTTTGGTGTCCTTGGTAAGTCCTGTGGTGAGGGGTGGTTTTGGATAAATGTGGTCAATTTGGGCTTACTCAATCTAAAGGAAAAGAGGGGTCTGGCTGTAAGAGAGAAAGGGGCGTTTACTCTATGGGTTATTTCTTGAGGACTCTGTTTTATATGAAAAGGATGTTTTTATATATGTAACCAGAGGATCTTTTGAAAATGTCCACAAGGAAAACATTTCTCACTTGATCTTTACATGGTGATCTTCACCTCTTCTTCACACAACAGATTTTTTGAGGTTATTTGAATAATTCAAGATAAAAGTCTTCTTTCACTCTTGGAAGACATCTGTGAAGTCAGAAACTGTTGTAGTAAAGACAAATTCAAGATGTGTAGTGCTACAAAAAGACTATTTCTAAAATGCATATGAGAAAATGGGGAACATAAGATCCCTTTTAACCTGGTATGGTCAGGAGTAAAACCACAGTTCAGCTTTTATGACATTAAGCATTTTGGCAAATGTTGTCTTTGGGCTTTGACTTGGACTGTTAATAAATAGAACAAAGGACTTAGGAAGGAGAGATGCTTCGTGTGTTTTGGTGAGGAAGAAATAATGAGTTATTCTCCATCTAGATCTGAGTGAGGACATTTGCTAAGGTGCAAACGTCATTATCAGTGTAATTAATATTTTATTTACATTGTCATGGTTCCAGTTGAGTCTCTTGAGCTGTGATAATATTTTTGATACTCTGCAAGTTACAAAACTTCAGTTTTGTAACTCGTAAAAGTTTTCTAACTTGATTAGAGTTTTGCAACTCTCATCAAAAGTCCATCATCTGTATGATTAAAAAACACAGCAGAAAAGTAGGAGAAGCCGTAAGGAATAGTTTGGGGGTTGGAAAATGGCCCTTTCATTCTGCTTTAATCTCAGCTTTTATTTCTGTCTTGTCTTTTCTCCATCTTGCACCAGAGAAAAGATCTGGGTTATGTGACTGGGCCACCACAATTAATTTAAAGCAGACAAATGCCATTTGTATTCGTTTATACATAGAAATGCCAAAAGACAAATGAAAAGCCAATGTAAGTCCAATACTACTGGTATTGTTTTTCTATTTTCTTTGTATGCTGCCATAACAATTAAAAATGCTGGATCAAAACTGAGGGAGAAACTAAGATTCCAACTTAAAAAAAAAGTCTAGTGTTTATGTGACATTATAGAGCAAAGGAAAAATAGACAACACATCTCCATAGGATTTCCTGAAACTGGAATTGCTGGATTTCTAATGGAATGGCAACAAGAAGGTGCAATATTAATAAAGCAAATTACTATGGGAGAATATATAGGAAACTGGAATTCTGATCTCTGTCATTTGATTTCCTGACCAGCTGTAGGATTTTAAATCCCCCTTCCTGCCCCTGAGGTTGAGGGTTTGCTTAATCCCTCTTTCCTCTTAGTGGTGCAGCCGAGATATAAGCAGGCAATCAGGTGAGCGAAGTGACTGTGGAATTGAGGAGCAGGGCAAAGTCAGGGGTCAGGACCGAGTTCTAATCTTATTTAAATGCTATTGTGCTGCTGAAAAGAAGATTCTACTCCAGGGCAGGTATCCCCGAAGCAGCCAGATGAGATGAGGAAAGGGAAAACACTCCTTGGGCTTTGTTATCCAATGGTATCACCTAAAGAATAAGGAAATGGCTATTAGGAGGTTTATCTTTGGGAAAGAGCCTGCCCTGAAGCAGCACAGGTACTACAGCACCTTCGCTTACTGTACTGCCAAAGGGGCTAATTAAAACTATAGGAGCTAGCAAAACTGTAAGTGAAAAAATGTAGTTCAAACAAATAACGTTAAATTGTAGAGAAAAAGGCTGTTAGTGATTCCCTGGCAGGTCCAATGCAATGAGAACTCCCGATTTCTGCATTTTCCCCATATCCGCAAAAGAAAAGACATGCTGGGGAAAACCAGAGAGAAGCGAGGTGGCGAGTGGGAGAGGGTGTTGATGGTGCCTGATGCTCTCGTTAAAGTTATGATGGTACCTACATATTATGGAAATTATTGTCGTAGAGACTGTGCAAGGTGCTGGCAGAGGCTTTGGAGCTGTGTTGGTGGCTTGGTAGATGTGTTTGGAAGTGTCTGCTGCTTGAAGGTGGACCAAAAAGAATTGGTTAGTGGCAGAGCTGTACGCTAGGCTCTGCATTAATATAGGAAAGGAGCCACTGTATGCCATGGTGTAAAAATACCTCAGTGAACCAAAAGATACAGACCTTTTGATTTATTTATTTTGAACCTTATATTTAGCAGTTGCATGTCATCTATCATTCTTAGTTTTGCCACAGACCTTTGGGATTACAATAATTGAGGATGAGATTAATTTCATGTAACTTCAGTCACCTGAAAAAGCATTTGGTTTAGTTCTCCAGCCAGTCTACCTCTATAATCACTGGAGAAGAATTCCGCACCTCCTAGGGCAGCATCTGTCTCTTCACATACTCTATTCCCTGAATGAATTTGTCAAATCCAAGAACCGCGTTTTACTTATAGCACACTTTCATACAGAAAGAGATAAAATTGTGGTGTTATTGTATTTTATGCTAGGAAATCCACTAGCAGTAGTCTGCAGCCACCATCTAATTAATGAAATATTTTTGAAATACTTTAATTATTTAATTTCTTTAATTATTTGAAAATATAATCTTCTTTTTGTGTGGTGGTGTATCCCACTTGGCTGGTATCAAGTGACCACAGGTTCTAATCTGTTTGTTGCTATTTTTTCCCATGGAAGGAATGACTGTGGTTAGACCTACAACTATGAATCTTTTCTTATTTGGTTGCTTGACCACTCTCAGGAGTCTTCTCGAAAATTCCCCAGGTTCTCCTGATTGTTTGTGAGGAGCTGACACCAGAACGGCATGAGCCGTGTTTGAGCAGCTGCTCTGTGTGAGGTTATCACAATGTCAGTGGGTATCTTGTGTTCTGCTCCGGCTCTGCAGTGCAGCGGGGGATCTCCTTAGGGCCCAGCAATACCTGTCCTGAAAAGGCTGGCTTTCCAGAAACCTCTGTGCTACTCAAATCTCGTGATCGTTATTTCTCTTTCTCCCATCTCGTCACTTTCAGACTTGAAGAGATAGTAATTATACCTTTCCTTCCTATTTTTGGTTGGTATTTTGGAGTCAAGACCTCTCTCTTGCAGGACTTCTCTAAACTGCTCTATTAGGCTACCCTGTTCACAGCTGCATTTTGAGGCAGAGCCAATTTTGTATCCATTTAATGTGTGTGGGGTTGATTGCTCTTTGCTGTGGTTTCTTAATCCAAATGTCGTGTGTAAGGAAGTCAGATGCTTCACTGAAGTGTTCTACATAAACACACTATTACCTTTATCACCCAAACTCATGATCTCATTAGAAAGATCAGGTTTTGTGATACAATTAGCTTTCAAAAAACCTATTAATTCTTTATTAATTTGTCCTGTGTTAGCTGTTACGTCACTTTGCCCCAGATATAGGTTAGGCTGACATGTATACTCAATTGTTTTTGCTTTTACAGAGGTGTGGGGGTTTTTAATGTATTTTATTTTAAAACATCAGCTGCTTTCTTCTTATGTCTGTGTTCCAGTGCTACCATTTAGTTGTGGTACTGCTTCCTCACTTGGCTTTTTCATGAATAAAATAGAAATAGTATTGAGCACTGGACTACCTTCCCTCTGCATACCCGTACTATTCTTTGCATTTCACACCTGGTAAATTTGGAAGTGTCTAATAGCTTGTAAGAAGAAAAATGTATGAGCAAATCAAGTTTAATCAGTGCTCCTTAAGTGTTTTGATTAGGTTTAGCATATAACTACTGAATCATGCATTTTCAGTTTTCTCAGAAGTTGGTGACTTTTCTTCTGTAGAGAATCATACCTGATTCTTTTCATTGTAATACTGGAACTTAGAATATAGTGCACTTAGCCATGTGACCTGCTGTTCATAATGAAGCAATTTTCTTTTGTGATGTAACTTAAAGTCCGCAAAATTTGTGGGAGAATAAATAAATCATTTTTTTAATTTAACTTCCACAAAAAGTTATGTTAAAAATCTCCTTTTGTAATTCTGAAGTGGATGAAAACGCAGAAGCTTTAGTCAAGTTGTGTGTGCCTCGGGCTCTGTTCCATCACTGAAGATCCAAGGGTTCCTTGACACGCAAGTTTGCATTATCTTAGATCAGAGTTGTTGCTCGAGATCTAACCAAGTGATTCACTACAAACTCATCAGGGCTATAAAATGAGTTGTTCTCCTCAGTTTATTAGGAGGCTACGTGCCAAAATTAAATGAGGTATAAAAAAAGTCCCATGCAAAGAATTTCGAGAAGGGTGCACAAGGAGAGAGCTAGTGGAAAGGTTTTATTCTGTGTCTGGGGCTGATTTGCTGTTTTATTCTTTTAGGGGAAGCTAATAGTTACCATATTAATAGTTTCTCTTTAACTGCTGTGCCTTGTACATCTTTATCTCATCTTGTGACAAGTTCTTCCTGTAGCAGAGGATTGAATTTTGATGGAGGAATAGTGACAAACAGAGGATTGTTTTGGTCTTGTTATTGGTGAGAATAAATTCAGAATGAGAATTTTCCATGGAATTTAGCAAAAATACTTGCAGCAGAAGTGTGCCCAGGCTGAAAGGAAGAGCATGGGACATCTCAAAGAACACTTCTCGAGCTTGTGCAGGGTCAGTTGGTTGCACTGCGTTGCTGGTGCAGGGCATGTTTCTGGGGTAGATCATCCTGTGAGTCCTGTACAGGTGAGTTTAGTGCTGTAACCAGCAAGCAAAGAGAAGGTTATAAACAGGAGTGCACCACTTCTAGGATGGGATGGATCCATCACGCTGGTCCTTTTAATGAGCGTCTGCTGCATCGGGCCCAACTCATCGTTACCTTGATACTGCCATCTTCAAGGATTTGTAAGCAGGGATTTGGTGTTGTGTTTCTGAAGCAATCCCTCACTCAGTTACGGGTGTCAGTGTGTAACCTGACTTGGTTAGAGGTTCCATGGTGCTCTAAACCTCTGTGGTTTTGACTGAACTGCCAGTGGCACAATGGCTGGTTTGACTGATCTGCTCTTCGCATGTGCTTGCAAATTTGATTTCGTGTTTTGCTACAAGTGCATAATGCTCACAAACCTTGTGTCCCAGAACCTGCTAGATACAAAGACACCTTGTGCTCAGTTAACTTTGTTTTGATTGGTCCTGGTTGTCTCTATAGAACCTGCTAAGGAAGGGAGCAAGCTAAGAGGTTTTTTGGGAGGTTATTGGGGTGGCAATGGGCTCTTGTTCCAGAGATACGGGCTGTTGCATGTTTGAGCTGGAGCCTGATGGGTCAGAGCAGAGGGCAGGGAACATGCTTGGCTCCTGTTAGGGCTCATTGGGCTTCTGGTTACTCTTTACCATGCAATGTGAGGGAATCCACCCACACTGGATACAGTCTGCAAACACCCGGGTGTACCTCATCTGAAAAAGCCTAAGACTCCACTACCACCCCTCTTCCCCTGCCCAAACTCAAACTTCGATATTTAAAATATTAAAATAACACAGAGAGGTAAATCTTCTTAACAACACAAGGAGAATTAAGCAGGCAACTTCCCTGGGTAATAATGGAAAGTTTTGTAGCTAATGCCCTACACATACTGTGCAGAAAATGAATCCCATAAAATACAGATAACTTCTCCCTGAGCACCTGTAACTTCTTCCTAATATTTAAAATTTATTTACATTTTGTTTAAATAAATTTGAAAATTGCAGCACAAGCTCTGCGTGCTTGCTTATCTGTACTCCGTGTATATATTGGGGACCACTTCTGCAGAAGGGACAGTTGTGGAGTAAAATGCAAAGGTAAACAATAAACTAGTTTTCTCTTGCAACTTTGGCAGCCTGCCCTGCAGACTGGTCGCTGCTTTGCCTGAGAGTGTTAAAAAGAGTCTAGAAGCAGCTGAAAATAATTCCAAGTAGTGCAAGTTCAAAGTAAGCCAGTAAAAAACCTATGACAAAAAATAAGAACATGTCTGGGGTTGTTTTTGGATGTGCAATCGGTGAACTCCAGCTCTTTGCATGTTAACGGATGTCTGCTAGGTTCTTGTGGTGTTATCCATTGGGTTGCATTTTGCTCTTCGCTTTCTCCAAACTAAGGCTGTGTCGATTCGCCGTGCATTTAATCCTCTCACAAGTACCAGCTCAGGTCAGCTCCTCAAGGATGGGTGCTTGGACCCTGATGGTATGGCGGCCTAAAAGCAAAATTCAGAAAAAAATAACTTTTTCATCCATTCCTGAGGCAGGGCAGGACCAGCACACCCCCCAAATGGAGTGGAGTTGGTCCATACTGCTTCTCCAGCAGTGAGCCAATGCAGAGCTCGCATAAAATGAGACAACCAGCAGAAATGTTGTAGGAAGACAGTGTTTTCTCTTGATGCTTTGCATAGGCACAATAGCTGAGATTTCAAATATGACCCATTTGTTGGGGGTTCTAAGACCCAGCCGTGTGTTTTTTGGATTTTTCTTTTTTTTTCTTATAGAAGGGGAAATACGTACCCTGGTTTTTGTATGGATACTATACTTTAGGTGGTATTTGTTCCAGCAGATGTGCTGGTCTTCGGGTGGCGATAGTCACAATGCCTGCACAGGCATCCTACTCTCTCACTCAATAAACAAATTTTTGGTCTCCAAGAAACAGGTTGTACCCAGAATTTGTTGTGACTCAAGATACGAAGAAACATTGCTGTTTGCCATGATTTTCTTCTGTAGACTCAATGTATCTCTCTGGCAGTGCTGTTGATGGACAAAGCAAGCAGACTGGTAGGACTACAGCTATCAAGTAGCACGGTGTGTACCCAAGTATCATACATAACTTCTGTGTAAACTGTGTGTATAGAGTGCACGTTCAAAACAATAAATCGACTGCCAAGCTTGGGGTTTGCAGGCACACCGGCACCATTTACATGGAGCAATAAAATGGCTCGTGGCATTAGAGAGTAGGTTTTAATCTTGCCCAGGGCAGGTAGGCTTGTACTATTTGATTTGACCCCTTCTTTTATGTTGTTTTCAGTGCTCTGGTTTAGAACCAACCTGATATAATTCAATTCACTACTCCTTTACCCTTCAGTTAGAGCAAACCTACAGTGAGCACACAAAGGCCACTGTGATGGTATCTTCTTTGATCTTCAGCTTGCTCAATCTACTTCCCACTGTGCTGGCTCACAATTTCATTTTAATAGTTAAGTAGTTTGGACATCATTAAAAGAACTGTGTCTGGAGGCAGTGATATGGCACTGATCAGTTTGTCAAGTAATTCCATTAAAAAAAGTTCACAGTTCTGTCCTGATATGATGTAGAGAAAATGTCTCATTAAAAACAACTTTTGCAAAATACTTTCACCCATTTCAACTTAAAAAAAAATGAGGATAATTTCTGGAGACTAGCTCTTTCCAGTCTAATACATCATCTTCTTTTAATCTCCACTAGTTTCTGCCTTTTTTTCCTAGCAATTATTAATAATTTTGTTGCTCGGCTTAATTTTCATAAGTGGGCTCAAGTATATTTTTGGAAGCTCTACAAATGAAGGACCAGGTTAAGATTCAGGCTAAATGCCTGTTCATCATGAAAGTAGGGTCAAACATAAGCCTACCAGCCCTGGGCAAGATTAAAACCTTCTTCCAAAGTGGGTAGAAGGTAAGAGGGTATCCTCGTTTCATGGCTGTATCCACAAAAGGAGCCAGATGTGTATCTGCCAGTGGAGTAATTGCAGAATACTCTAAATTCATGCCCCATCAACTACCTTAATCTATGCAAGTACTCAAGCTTCCTCCTATAGCATTGCAAAAATTCTTGTATACTCATAGCTCAAGGTTGAGGCTTTTGAAGCCTCCCTTTATGTTGTCTGGTATCTGCAAGAGATCTTTTTCTCAGCTGCTATGTAAGTGGCAACCAGGTAGTGACATAATACTGAATTGTTTTTTCTCCATGCATGGGGTTTGGAGAAGCCAACCTGGAGGTAGTGACCTGCTTTAGCACTGTGTTTTGCCTGATTTGAGGCACATCCTACCCTCTTTCTTAAATGTCAAGAAAACTCGTAGCTATTGCATATTCTGGGTTGGGGTTTGGTTTTGTTGTACAGTGAGAGAGCTAAAAACTGGTTCTAGAATACAGATTATTACCCATGGGGAATAGGCATGAGCTGCTCAGGAGTTGCTGGATTACAGCAGCACGGGCAGGATGAAATGTTGGCTGACGTGAGGAGGTGTAGTAGTTTCTGTCTCATAACAGTGGAAGCAGCCATCTATAATCTCTGTGGAGTAAGGAGAAGAACAGAAGGGGACGCAGGCTAGCTCCAAACCAATTTGCCTTAAGATGTGTCACTCCGTTTTAAATTTCTGCACTTGCAACGGGACTTAAACTTGTCTCTTACATTAGCTCAAAATCATCCAGTCAAGGGTGTTTCACTCCGCTGATAATAGAGGAGATAATGTCTAGGCACTGATGCTTAGTTTTCAGGATGGTGTTTTTAGCTGGGCTGATCTTACCATGCCATGTGCTGGCAGAACTTTAATCTATACATTTATATTAAGAATTCTTATATTTTTCCCCGATACACATCTATGACCAGGCAGGGAAATGTTCATACCTTCAGTGTAGTCATCTGAGCTCGTTTGAAGACAAACTGGTACCAGCGCTGCTTGCGAGAGGTTCGGTTAAGATGCTGTTAAAATCAGTGCCAGTTTAATCTTTCCCCATTCTCTGATGTGGCTGTTTTGTTTGTCAGATGGAAAATAATGGTATTGAAAGTTGAAGTTTAAACAAAGTAGAAGCAATTTATGTCCAGCAAAGGCCATAAGGAAGAACTAATAGATGTAAAAAGGTGAAAGAATACTACCGAAAGTCCTTGTCTGCAGTGGTTTTGTCTTTTTTAAATTCCTTTAAAAAAACCTGTAATAGTAATACGCAGCTTCAGAATTTCTGATCCATGTGCCTGAGCAGGTGTGTTTCACCTGTAAGAATAGGATATGAAATAATTTTCAATATATAAATTAATGTGGATATTCAGTTTCCCATCCTGAGGGATGGGGGGGGAAAAAAGTGAGACTAACTCAGAGAATACCTCGAGCCCTGTTATCTCTTAAAATAACAGATGAAAAAAGAAATTTGAAAGCAAAGCGAAGAGATAAAGAAGCATCAGCCGCTCAAACCCCCTAGGTATTATACCTTGCAGTGTGCACCATCTGACTGACACACTTCTCCATATGCTGAGGAGGAGAAAGAACTATTCCCAGCTAACCCACAATTATGCCTTCATTATTTCTTTTTAATCTCCTCAGAGTTCCCATAGGGCCTCGTATTTGGTTAGATGAATGTCCCTGCAACAGACCAACTTAGAAAGCTCTGCAAGTCTAGAGGAAAACTTTCATGTTATGCTTAGTGTAAATTTGGTCCTAAGCTATTTTTATCTTCCCCTTACTCTCCTGTTCATTCTGTCATTAAATAAATTATATTCAGGGCTGTTTTCAGCCTCTCTTATGGAGTAGGAAGATGTTACTAGGGAAAAGGAATAACAGATATTTCAGCAATAACTTTTCTGCCATAGTGTTTTCAGAGGTATTTCTTCTTAGTTTTTTTACCGATGAATTGATTTTTAGATGTAAAGCAGGGTTTGAACCACTTATGTAATTCTGAAAAAAAAAATCTCTGGATTTCACTGGAAGAAACAGTGGCACCTACTAGTCACGTCAAGTGTACTTCATACATTTCACCCTCTGTTCCGTGCAGATCAAACTGAGATAAAATGATATAAACAGAGATAAGTATTTTTGCCTACCTATTCTGTGTGAAAAGTTATTTTGCTTGGGGGCTCAAAGTACAAGCAGCATAGTATTAATATGGGGAAATTGCTACAATTATGTTGTACTCCTACATTACCTTTGATGTGATATTTTGCAAATTGTTCTGTGCAGAATTATTTTGCTATGGTTACATTGTAAATGTCATTTTGTGACAAGATACTTTGAGATGTATATAATGACTTATAATAAACTTTATGGAAGAATCATAAATAAGAGATTAAAATCTTATACATTGTAATGGCTTTTTTGCATCGTGTTTCTGTACCACCTGTCCTAGCTGCTTGTACTTGAACATTATCTTTCTTTTGAACTTCAGATGTTTACTTGGCGAATTTAGTGCTGAAAGAAGGTGGTTGAAGGACAGGGCTGGCTCTCGAGTCACTGAACGATCTTTGCTCTTACATGTTTGTGATGGAGGTTTTCAAGTGTTGGGCTGACTGCTAAAACACTCCAATCTCCCGCTGATTTCCACAGAATTTTAAGTCCATCATCCCCTGTCTCTGGATCTCAGCTTTTGTCAAGTTTCCGCAAAATCCTGTGTTTTCTGTTGTGGTGGCCAAGAAGATGAATTAATAACTTATCTTAGACTTTGTTAGTTTAAAGTATCATGTTTGTAGTTACAGGGCCATGATGAATTTGAACGAACTGATTGCTTAAAGCATAAATCTCTGCAGGTTTTCACCAAGTCCAAGAGAGTTATCTTCTTACTCCCCATTATTTTTAATATGACTAAAAACGTAAGATCCAGATCCCCAAAGGACAGTTTGCATCAAGAAATGCTAAAGCCAAAGCACACTGACATACATGCAGTATTGACTGGAATAACTGTGTGGGATGAAGAGGAAAATGAAAAGAGCAGCAGCAATTACAGAATGCTGAAGAGACCACATTTCTGCATTTCCAGAAACTTCAAGAAGAAATAAAATCCACGTTTGTGGTTACACTGCTAACTGGAAGCAGGAGAGTACCGCTACTCTGGAGCGGGGTCAGACACAGCCTTTTACTGTGGCTTGCAGATGACGGCTGCAGAAATGCACTTAATGGACTGAGAAAGAGGGTGTTGAAAATAGATCCGTGAATGATAATTTGAAAAAGAAGTTGCCAGTTCCAATAACTTTCTTAAAGCCACATCTTAGAAAGCATTTATGCTATTTCTGGAACATTATGAAGTCCATCAAAAAGTGCAATCAGCTTTGAATGCAATAAAATAAAAATCAGGTTTGCAATTATGGTCTGGTTAAAACCTTCAAGAAGGGGAGAAAGTTTCTGCAGGAGATGGAGAATTTATAATGGCTTTTGTAATGGAAGCAGGCAGGAGCTATTGGTAATCTTTGTATTTCATTAGGAGTAACTGTTGAGCTGAAGGTGTTATACTGGATTGTCCCTTAGTAAAATTTTTATTTTAATTTTTTCTGTAAGTGGATTAAAGCTGTAATTCTAAGTGTTTAAAAGACGTGTTGTTCTCTTAGATACATGCTGAAAGAATTAAAGACAACTCAATAAAATCAAGACGTGTTTATTGGATCATAAAACTATTTCGAACAGGACATAGTATACTACTAATGACAGAGGAATTGCTCTCTGTCAGATGCAAGAAACTCCCCTTTGCCTATTGCCCCACCTCAAGACATTGAGTCTTAAAGCACAGTCACAGGCAGGACTCGCCAAATATTTTTTTCTTAGTGCTTTGGAAGTCCCGTAGGTCTGTCTACAGGTTGGATTTCTCTCACTGTGTGGTTTATGGCATAGATATAATTGCTGGGGGTGGGGGCGGGGCGGGGTGGGGTGGTGGTTGCTATGGCACTTTTTTCTTTGGAGAATATAAATGGAAGGAGAAGCTTCATCCCCAAGTAATTTGCTGCCCACTGGGTCTTTGCACCTATTCCTCCCTTTGCCACCTCCTGCTGCTTGGTGGGGTGGTGGTTGCTATGGCACTTTTTTCTTTGGAGAATATAAATGGAAGGAGAAGCTTCATCCCCAAGTAATTTGCTGCCCACTGGGTCTTTGCACCTATTCCTCCCTTTGCCACCTCCTGCTGCTTGCTCAAGATGATGTGTTTACGAGGTGCTGGTGGTGTCCTCAGGCTGACATAGTCCTGACTGGAGTTTCTGTTCTGAATAAGCATGGAAGAGCAGGGAATTAGTCAGGTTAAAGATTTTCTGGATACGGCTGGCCTGGAAGGAAGGGCGGTGGTTTATGCTTGTGGACTCTTACTAGAAGGCCATTTAAAAAAGTGTGTCACAGATACCCCGGAGTCCTGCCTTGCTGCTGTCTCCAGTCGCCTTTTGAAGATGGGAGTCTGAATACTGATACTGCCTTTGTTCCTGCGATGCTGTTGGACATGACCCTTGCTGGAGTGATAGCAGTCTTTGGCAAGCAAATCATGGATATAGAGCGCGCCCTGTGTTTTCACAGCGTCTATAACGTTTGGCCCCCTTCCCCTGGGTTTGGTTTGGGTTTCTTTTGTTTGGTGGTGGTATTAATTCAGTGATAACTTCTCTTGCAAGTTCATTCCTACCCCTAGGCTCAGTCTCTTAAGGACATACTGTGAACCAATGCTTAATTAACCACCTGCCTCCCCAGTAAGAGCTCACTCTGACTTGATACTGAAGGGGCTCTTGCTAAAGGAAAACCCCGTTTCGTTAGTACGATAACTCGTTTCATGTTGCTGTGGCGTGCTTTGTGCCCTGGCTAGCAGGGTGAGGGGAATGGTATCTCAGCCACCTTTGTAGGGTCACTGTTTTGTTATGACATATGTGTTGGAGTTGAAGGTTAAGAACTTTGAAGGAGTTGTGAGACATCAAATCACCCCATTTTTAATATATTTTTTCTTCTGTCATGTAGCAAGATGAGCTTAAGGTTTGAAAGTCAAAGGATCAACCAATGTGCTGCGATCCCTGGACTTTAAGTGCAGACTCTTAGCTATTGCTCCATCTCCAGCAATCCTCAGTTTGTTTAAAGCTGAAGTGCTTCAAATTAAATGCTACAGCAAAATTAAGTTTTCAAACTTGGCAATGGAACAGATTTAATGAAATTTCTGTTTAAAGTTGCGCTGTGAGGGTGCTATTATGTACTCGTACCGAGTGCCAAGCTGTGCGCCTGTGTATTAGGTGGATTGTATAACGTTGTGTGGTTGAATTTTTGGGCATGGATATCACTCAGCAGAAGGAAATGAACACATACAATTGATGTTCAAAGATAATTACGCTAGTTTTTCAGACTAAATACCTTGGAATCTACAAAGACAGTTCATAGACAAAGGGGACACCAGTAAAATTCACTGCAATAGATTTCTCCATTCGTAATGACAGGAACATCTCTCTCAATATTACTTAGCTAATGAAGGAATAGATCTGCTGTGAAGTTCCTAGGAGGCTCATTTTCTTGAGTACAGTAGTAAAAGTTAGCTGATGAATGACCTAAACTGCTTAATGTTTCTACTTATAACTTCTGAGCAGCAAGGCGTATCTAGGAGAGCACTGAAGGAGTTATCCTCAGGAGGCCCCAGTGTCCTTGTAGGTTGTCAGAGTCAATGAGCCAGGTTTATTTCAAATGGCTCCTTAAATGAACATTTATTTTGTGCCAGTAACACGTTTTTGATTAACAGCTCCTTTTGACTAATTTGCTTCCCAAAACAGCCCAATAAAGGACTCGTTTAAAACATAATTAAAAGCATGTTATTGCTAGTAGTTAATACTGATTAAAACAGGCATTAAGACAATTATCGTTGAAGGAAAGTAAGCACCCCGTAGTTAGTATAGAATCCATTCTTACAGTTTTTATGCATTGCATACAGAAGTGGGCTGCCTGCCAAATGTGCAGAAGTTCTTATTCTGCACATACTTGTATCAAAATTTGATTCCAATTAATTTCGTAATGGACAAGCACACTGCCGATATTTGTGGTGGATATTTGGATTTTGGTTTTTAGATTGCACGCTCACTTCCAGCAAGTCAAGGTTAACATTTGCTCCTGCCCAGTTACTAAATTGACTAATAAGAAGGATCCTTGTTTCTGTACCTTGTACTGATCCTTTAAGGAATGTGATTTCTTAACCAAACTACAGCTTTTACTCTTGTGTGTGTGTCTGCAAATTCACACTTTAAATTACTTGCTCACTTTTCTAAGTAAAAAAAAAAAAAGGCATGGGCACCACACTGATCATCAGAGTGGTAATTATTTTAGGTGCAGAAGTAGAAGCTAGTCTGAAAATATTAAGGTCTAAATGTTTTGTGGTGTGGTTCTTTGGTTGGTTTTTTTTTTGATAGCTGAGAGTAGAGAGTCTGCTTTAAATGCATCCTGAATTCCTCAGAAATTACAGAAATAATGTCATGTTCTTATTGTTAAAATAATGGAATATTTTCAGAGTGAAAAAGAGGATCTTTCAGATCAAGGGCTCTAATTATGACCCAGTAGCTTCTTCACAATTACTGTTGAGAGAGTAAACGTAAAAATGTGCTTCTCACACTGTTAACCTTTATGTGAAAGTTCAACGTCATGTAACGCGTGCATTTCACTTTTGAAGATCTCAATTCTGTAATTTCTCAGCTGCATTCTCTATTATGCCATTGCAATTTGTAGCATAGAAAAATGTATCTGCACTGTAATCTGTTTTAACAAATCGGTCAGAACGGAGGAAGACTTGGGAGGGTATTTTTGACACTCATTGCTAGTTTAAAATTTTGAGGAATTGTAACTAAGGACTTGCCTTCAGCATTGATTTCAGCTTTTTCTGCCTTACCTCAATGTAGTATTAATATTGGAGAGTGACCAAAATTACTTTTGCAGTCTCTTACAAGTGGATTAAAAGACGATTTGTACTTATTTCCAAATGTGCACTCCATTATGCTGGGGTTTTACATATTTTTATTAAAAAATAAAAGGAAATTAAAATGTACTGAAGGGTATTTAGCACATAGTTTTACACCTTTGGCTGTGCATGGCGTGAGAGTGCTTTCAGCCTTTGCATGATACTGAGTGGATGAGGGGGAGCTGTTAAGGATCTCACGCGTTCTCAGGGACCAAAGCTCTGAGTTCGAGGTAAATGCTGGCTGGTGTGTAGGGAGCAGAGTGAGACCAGTGTTTCACTGGAACTTTAAATTCTGGTGGACTTTCAAGGTAACCGTGCAATTTGCCGTCATTGGTGTCTGTGGTAATGAGACTCTGAGAGCAGCCTTCAATCTCAAGTGGTTGTGGTGGGACCAACATCTTCTGGATTCCAGGTTTTTGTAGCAACATCAGCTAAAAAAACCCTTGAGTAATTCCCTTAGCACTACTAGAGAGCAAGGCAAGCTGAGTTGAGCAGGCACAGGCTTGACAAATACAGAGGATACAGTGTCGATCCTAATCCTGGGGCTGATACGTGTACTGACGGCTTTGGGGACATAGCTGGAGATGGTGCGGAGCTGCTTTTCCCCATCCTGAGCTGTCTCTTGTAGGAAAGTATGAAATTCTTAGGCTTGTGGGCTCATGTTGAAAATAGACCACATGTGATTGGTGGGTTTGAAACTTTCTTTTTTGTCCTAGTAAGTGTCACTCTGCTGCGTGATGTCTATGTTCTCAAATATGCTGCTTTCTCGACTGGCCATAGCAAGTGTCTGAAACACTGAGCAAAGAGTTGGAGCTCTATGTCCATTGACAAGAGACTGCTTGGTGTGAAACGTGAGCTTTGAAAGCCCCCTCGCTCTGGGAAAAATTAATTTTCCATTACTGGTAGACCACATCTAGAAGTAGATGCACATGGCAAGTGATTAGTACCTTACTTGGCTAGTGGTCCCAGAGCTTATGAGGTGTGATGCTGTGTTTGGGTGTGAGTGCGACATTCGTAACGGTTAAGTGTGGGGAACCTCACCCTTAAGCCAGCCCACATATAGCTAAAGTCATCTCTGAAAAAAAATTGATCCTACTTCCACCGCCGAACCTCGCTGCCTTCCTTGGGTGGAGGTTAGGCCTGGGATCTAGGTGGAAAGGCAGACTGCTTTGTCTACTGAAGAGGAAAAATTATAACTATGGTGTTGCATATAATTAAAGTCTCTTTTTTTTTTCCCCGGTTATTCTTCTGAAAATATCAGATGTATATGTAATCCTCTCAGGGGAACTAACATCTCTCTCAGTTTATCTGTTTTAATTAAATTGTTAGTTAATTCTTGGGTGTAAAGAAGGGGAAAGAAATCATCTGAAATTATTCAGCTACTATATTTTAATGGATTTCTAACAATTACAGAATGAAAAGCAACAAAAATAAATACAGTTGTTAGAACTAATAATGCAACAAAGGTAAAAGGACATCCCTGTAGGCTGGAAAAAAAATATTAAAACAAACAAACAAACCCCAACAACCCTACAATCAAAGACCAGCCGGCTTTCTTGTTTTCCCACTAGATGGCTATTAATAACAATTTGCAAGAAGATCTGAGGAGTGTGGGGCAGTAAGGGAGGAAAAAAAGTCCTGAGGCTTTGAAATTGTAGCAAATAGCTGATGGAAGTGGGACTTAGTTGTGGGCTAGAGGTGAGATTTGGGAGTTAGTGAATTAGAAATGATGGATTGTTACAGTCTGTGCAAATGTCCCTAGTGACAGGAGAAGGGTGAGGAAGGAAAAAGGGGCCGGTGTGGCCCAGGCAGTCGCTGCTGGTGGGGCTCTGTGGTTCTGAATCGCAAAGATTGTGTTTCTCAGACTCAGAGGAAATAATGTTCCTGGTGCAGAGTGGTGTCTGCCTGGGAAGTTCCACCTCTTCAAGAAAACTGTAAGGTAGCTAAGAGTTATAGGAAGGCTGTGCAAGACTTAAGGACAGCCTGGGTTGAAGCAACAGCTGAAGCTCGAACAATGTTTGTACAGTGCAATACTAATATTGTGCGCATCAAACAAAGTCAACAGCAGCCGAGAACTGCTGGGGGTAACAAGGCTTTCCAGAAGAGTCACTGGCTCTCACTTCCAAAGGGACTAGGAAACACACAGAAATGACTGTGATATTCCTGTTCTGACTGAAAACTGAGAACAATTTGAGATTTTGGGGGGAGAACAGTTACGGCAGGCTGCAGAGATGCCATGATTCCTGTAGACGTGAGAGACAAATATTGATCTGCCACCAGCATAAAGTGCTAGAGGCCCACGGAGCTCCCTCTGGCCTTGCAGTGGGATGAGGAGACAATTCTGGGAGGAAAAGGAATAAAAAAGAAAACAGAGAAGCTTGTTGCCATTTTCCTATGCTCGCTTCCTGCAGGGTTACCTGGTTGGAGATTGAGTTGGGCAGGACTGCCAGGGGTGGTGGGACATGGGTGCAAATGGAGAAGCCTTCCACGTGTGCTGTGAAGCTCACAGATAGCAGCAAGAAGTAGAAAGTGCCAGCCAGGTCCCAAAGCAGGCTGCCAGGGTTGTTGTAGGGATGAGAGACAACTGGGTAAAATTTTATGCGAGAGACTTGAGAGATAAAATAAAGCCCACAAGCAAGGACGTGGACAGATAGCTGTGCAGAAACCTTTCTACTTCAGTCCTGCCTTCCCTAGTCACTTTGAGCTTTCTGTATTTGAAAGTTAGATTTCTAATTTTATTCAAATAAAGCCCAGCTTTCTTATGTTTTAAAAGACTTTCCGTCTTCAGGGATCTCGCTGTAGGTGATGGCTTCAGCAGATCCACTTCAAAGCATTGGCGGATTCAATGTCCTATCACAGCATACACTAATTAGTGAAGCTGTGGGCCAAGTTCCTGTGGGATATAGCCCAACAGATACAATAGAATTATACTGGAATTAGTCCACTAACCCAAAAGAGTAAACCTGCACACTCAGAAGTCCATGGCAAATTTCCAGTTGATTCCAGTAAATATGGAATTGAGGCTTAATGAAGAGATTGGAAAAATATTGTGAATGTTTTAAGACTGCAAATAAAAAGCTCTAGAGCTCTTTTACATCAGAAAGAGGAAAAAAGTTTGCTTAAAAATTTAGAGTATTAGAGTAACAATGCAAACCCACTCTGTTGTTAATGATTCTTGTATTTGCTCAATGTAAAAGAAAACAGGAGATGTGTAATGTGGATATAAACATATAAAAAGGGAATTTCTCACTTGTACCCAGAAGAGGAAAAAAAAGGAATAAGATGTGAGAGAAAACAGGAGGAAACGCTACACACTAGAGCAAACTCATTATTCATCTTTTTACTGTATAGTGTTATTGCTGATGTCAGATACATTTAGTGTCTACTATAAATGAAAAAGAGCATTATCTTAAAACTTCTAAATCAAAAATAGTAAGCTCTAAAAGGATGTGTTTTGACCCCTTTGCTTCCACACCCACTCAGAAGGCAATTGCGTATCAAACAGTTTGAGGAGATGTCCTGGCTGTGGCAAGCCTTCTTCCCAGCTCCGCGTGGGCTAATAGGGCTATGGCTTTGTTGAGACGTTTTAGGAGGAGAGCGGATTTGGAAGGAGAAATTGGATGCTGAGCTTTTGTTGTGATAGCTCTAAGACTCTGTATTTTGGCTTAGAGTTCTAAGACTCCATTTGAAGAAGGAAAAAGGGAGAGAAACCAGCAGAAATGATTCAGGTGTCAAACAAAACTCTCTTCCAAGAATAAGATTTATTTCACTCAGTAACCCCTTGCCAGAAGTTTGTGTTTTTTGGGAAATGAAAATTTCTGTCTTGGTGGTATTAGTAAAGCAAAGCCAGCTGAGCCCATTCAAACAATGGACAGAGTATGTCTCTGCTAATTTTGAATTTTCTGGCTTTTGTCACTGTATGTCACAACCATAATTATTATTTAAACATAGAGGTGAACTGCAAAACATAAATGGAACGTTAGCTGAGAATTGCTGTCTGAAGTAAAAGTTCTTGCTAAGCTGTGAAACCTCCAGCGTGGCTGCGCGTTTTAACTTACCCTTGTTTAGCATTTTGTATCTGCAGTCTGAAATTACCCCAGTGTAATGAGAAGGTCCTGATAAAATATGTACGTACCAGCAGAAAATAAGTTTATGAGGTGGTTGTTGGTGAATTTGGGTGCTTCAGCAGGTTGCCTGGTGAACAGAGATTTACTGTCTCAGCAGTGACTGATAGCTTGGTCCTCACCTGAGAGTGTGGTCCAGTGCTGGGGGTGTCTGGCTTTCCTCCTGCCTTCCAGCTGGCACATCACTTCTTCCCGTTAACGTGCAGCGCTATGGTGTAACCGTAACTCCATGGTCGTGTGCTTTTCAGGTCTGGAAAACTTCACGTTCTAACAAAATTTTGGTAGAGTCTCTTTTCTTTTTTTTTTTTTTTTTAACACTAAAGAATAGCTCACCTGCAGCAGCAGCATATAAAAAAAAAATTGATGCAAATATAACCTCTATTTTAAAATGAGTAATTCGGAGCAATATGCCTTTAACTATCCTCACATCATCTTCCTAACGCAGGCAAGTTTGGTGTTAGGACTGTCGATGGTCTGCAATGCTTGCTCCTCTCAAAACTTGGAATTGTTGACAAGAACTTTTTAAGCCAAGAGGTTTGTTAGAAGTGATGCTTATGTTGTCGACTTCTTGTGTTTCAGCTAATGGCCTTAGTGAAGGCAAGTGAAACTTAGTTCACTAGCAGGAGGCAGTGCTCAGAGGTTAATGTGAGAAACAGGCCTGAAAACTTAAAGCCAACGTACGTGGTTGTGGCAGTGCAGACCCCCGTCTGCTTGCACGGTGTTTGCACAAGAGCCCGGGCCCTGCAGCAGCCCCGGCAGACACTCAGTGCCACCCGTGGGCCACTCCGGCTCCTGGCAGTCCAGGCTCCGGGAGGTGCCTGTGGGCTGACAGTGCCCCCAGCTCACACCCACTGGGGGTAAAGAGAGCCCTGCCGAGACCCGTGTGGAGCTGGTTCTCCTGGGAGCAGTGGGGATGCAGCAGGGGACTGTCCCCTCGGATCAGGACACTGATCGAGGACACTGCCCGTGACTGCCCTCGGGTCAGGACCTGTCCAGATGTATCCCCCGGGATGGAGAGACCCTCACCCGGCGCTGGTGAGTGACCCTCTGGGTACCTCAGTGGGAGATTCCCCGTTTCTATCAGCGAGCTGTGCACGCTGTGGTTCATCTGCCCTAGCCTGTGGTCTGCAGTGCTCAGCGATCTGCTGCACGGGGAGACATCCCAGCTGACACCCAGCCGGTCAGGAGCTGAGTCAGTCGCGGTGCAGGGCACATCTGAATGCACTAAATCCACGGTTTTCAGCGAGCTGCTGCTGCCTGTTCTGTGGGTGCCTCTGCAACAATTATAGACCGAGCTAGTCAATAAAAAGATTCAGATTTTTTTAAGGTAAATATATATATGTACACATGAAACCCAGTGATGACTTCTTCCTCCCTGTTCCAGTATGCTTTAGCCATCTCTTGCAATCCAGCTTCACCCTTCCTACTCTGCAGTTCTGAGGCTGTTTCTAGCCACTAGTAGCCCCTATTCGTGTCCCTTAGAGCATGCACAGATGATATGCCAGACGTGTGGGGGGGGGTATTTCCATCCCTGAAGGACTTGTCGGGCTGAAGGAAGGAAGAAGCCTGCCTTAGTATCCAATTGCAACCCTAATCTGGCCTCACACCAAGATGGCAAGTGTGGAACTTGTCTAGAAAGGTGGTATAAATTGCTGTGACAGATTATGACAAATATTTCATACTCAAAACTAGTGGGAGCTGGAGAGATTGATAGTGAAGGTTCTGGGAACTTGATCTGGAATCTGTTACCTTTACCACAATGTCTGTGCTTTAGGTGTATTTGCCTTGGTCCTGGCTTGTGAACCGATGACGCTGCTGGGTGCTCTGCAAACATCTCTGTAGTGTGCTTTAACTGGGAAACTAGCTCCCCATGCTGTGAAATCTAATGCATACGTTTAAAGGTGAGGTTAAACTGGAAAGAACGCTCCCTTTTGATGGGCTTCTGGAGAAGAATACTCTTACTTTCCCTTTTTCTCCATAACTAGGTGTGGTGTTTTGCTGCTGCTATTTTTTTGTAGAAATACTTGGATTAGAAGCAGGGAAGGGAAGAGCAATGGAAAGCTTGAAGCAGGGGATTGAGTCACCTCTCAAACAATGTCTCATACCTACAAAGTTAACATAAAAAGATAAAAGGGCTTTTTAAAATAAGGTGTATTCAACTTTTTTTGTTATATTGTAAAAAGAGCCTTTTCCTGCAGCAGCTTCTACGCTGGTTGCTCAACAGACCAGAACAGAAAGCAAAACTTTTCCTAAACGTTTGAAGTGCCTGGCCTGAGGTTGGTTCTAGTCCTGGGAAATACAGGGTTACTTTTGCATGTGTACTGTGGGCAATGTGGATTTCGGGACGGATTAGACACGGGACCTGCTTCAGTAATCATCACGTAATTACATGAGGCACCTTCCTCAACTGGAGGGAAGTCTGGCCTTTGCGTAGTTCTGTAAAAGCTAGTCTTACGTTTCTGTCCACAAAAAGCAGTTCGTATGTCCATCCTTAGAAATACCCTTTTGTTTTATCTGGTGTATCTTTTCGAGTCAGCTTTAAAATGTTATAAAAGAGAATCCTGACTAATGAAAAAAATTATATTGGTAACAGTAGGCAATATGATATTGAGTCACTGCTGTTCCTATGCTCTGGGTCTCTGTTGTATTTCCTTCCTCCTGCCCCTCCACCCC
>NW_010406375.1:40224-49698 GCF_000710305.1 Buceros rhinoceros silvestris | reverse complement strand
CGTCTCTGTGTTTCGTCCTCCCCCCCCCCCCCCCAGAACAAACTAAACAGGCTTTGGCAACGCAGGATCTTATAACATCAGACTGTACTAAAGGCAGATTTCCACAAAGTGCTTGCACAGCACAGAAAGTTTAAGTGCTGGCACTGAGACAGGTTTGTGTGGTACAGAAGAATTCTTATATTTGAATGTTTCTATCTTACAAGCCTTTATATGTCAAACTTTAAGTGGAATTGACTGTTTATCCCAGTTGATTTTGACTAGTGACGCCTTCCAGGTTGGAGGGCGCTCACTTCACTCTGTTTCCCATCAGCACTCCTTGACTACCGGCATGTGGTGCCAATTTGTTCCTTCTGTACAGAGAAGAAAAGAAGTTTGGATTTAATTTTAAGCCTTGACACAAGGTTTAATTTGCTAAAAAGGGGAGCTGTGCCATTGTAAATCTTGGAGGAGACACCAAGGTTGCAAAAATTGTCAGCCCAATCTGTTTTGAGCACCATTTCTGTCATTCCATTAAAGGAACAATATTCCCTTTCACAGCTTGTTCAGCTGTATCAAACCACACAGGTTAGTGTGTAGTCAGCTATTTATTGTACCTTTTATTGCTTTCTGATCAAGTTTTTATGGTAAGAGAAATTTATGTGTTGAAAAAGATTTATCGATACATCAGATAGGAGGAAAAAAGATTACTCTGTTTCAGGTGACTAAACCTCAAAGCACAGCGGCTTACGGCTTTGCCAGGGAGATTCACAAAGAGAATAAAACTGTCTTCCCATTAAGACCTCCCTCAACTCACAGAAGTAAATACATCGTGGATCTACGACCGTTCCTTTGAGAAGAACGCTGTGGTAGAACATGATATTGCCGCACCTAGGAACTCAAGCGCAGTTTTATTACGGGTGTTGAGCCAGACTGTGCTTAGCTATAATGGCTAGATGGTGTGTGGGCAGATTCTGATCTCAGCTGGGATGATGTAAATGGTCTCTCTGTCTTCACTGCTTTACACCGTAGAAGAGGAGAGGGTTTAGCATGAAGCTCCACATCCCTACTGAGAATGTGAATTTGGTCATAGGCTCCAGTCAGGTCAGGCTTTCAGCCTCTGTCCTAATTCTTTGTAAATGCTTTCTGATCCATGATGATATTACCAGGGAAGGGCAGTATGACGTGATGGGATTTGGTAAATATTTAGTTGAACTAGTCTGGTTTTAAAAAAATAATCATTTTGTAGTTTGTTAAAACGCAGAAATTTAGAAGCGTACCAGGAATGCTACAGGTTTAATACACATTAATGCATTATACAGTATCTTGCTTCGGTCCTTTTATTTTACTTTTTAAGAAATGGGTGTCTGACCCAATAGTTCATTTATGCTCATTTGTCACGTAAGTCCTTTTTACTTCTTGGATTAAGTGCTACAGGCCTAATGAATCCTAGCTGCTCTTCTGGCACCGTTCCCGTTCATGTTGTCAATCTGGGCTATGTGCATGTGTAATGTTTTAAATTCTGCAAAACAGCAACTTTTTGTTAACTTTAACTTTGTACTACAACTGACTTAGCTGTTGGGATAGTTTCCATTTTTCCATATACTCCAGGTGACTAAAACAGTTATTTTAATATCTCAAGGAGCTGTTTAATTATAATGTAAAAAACCTGTTTTATTCTGAAATGTAAGGCTTATGTTATCTTGCTCCTTCTACTACCTGTTGTGAAGGAAGCTTAAACTCCTTTTGCAGGTCAGAAAAAAAACCCTAACAAACCCTAAACCCCCCCTTTTTGCTCTCTTACATTTACTGCGATTTCTAAGCTACCTAATTTTTTGTTATTAACATGTGTTTTCTTTTTTCTTCCTCTGATACGGGTGACTGAGTGGCTAGATTATACAGCCAGAGATGTTTTCCAGTATTAACCAAATTGAACTGTGATGCAGTATTACAGAGAAAAGAAAAGAAACTAAAGGTGTGCCATAAAGTGGACCATTTATCAAAACCTCTGCTTTCTTTTGGGCTTGTAAAACTGGAGTGAAACCAGACCTGGTTCTAAATTTCCAGTGGCTTTGCTACGTATAACAAGAACTGCTAAGGCTTTGCCATAACAGAAGGGAATGTGGATCCGTTCTGTCTTTGAGAAACAGGCTGGAATCGGGGCGATGCAGAGGAGGGTGGCAGCCGTGGACATGCCATCCTGTGAGCTTGGGGGCACGCAAGAACCTCTCCTCTGTGCGATCCAAGTGTCGTCTCTTCTACCCCTAAGCACAAGTGTTTTGTTTCTTCCCAGACTTAAAGCCATGCTCGATGTTCCAGGATTTACGGAGGGGAGGTGTTGGTTGCTTTGCAGGAAGCTGTGCAGCCAGCTTATCTGTGCTCAGCTCCTCACTTATCAGCTCTGTTTCCAAGATCTCTTTCTCCTGGTGTTTATAGTAGGATGGCTGTTGCTCCTGAAGGTGAAGGAAGAGTGCAGTTAGACGGGCTTCTACAGCCTCTCTGATTGCTCTTTGTGCTTCACTCTAACTCCTTATGGAAAGAACTTCTTAACCCTTCCACTGTTCTGAGTCAGCAATACTGTTTTCTGAGTTGCTCGGTATCGCTGATGTCTGACGTACATTTGATGGATTTAAGGGCATTATGTTTTAATCACCCATAACAAAGACTGTTTTGATACAATATACAAACTTCTAAAAACCTGAATTTTTAAAATTCTACTACATTCCAGTAAAGAGGATAGATACCACAGAAGAGCTGATTAGCCTGTGACTCTTCGTTCCCTTTTCCAGAGCTCATTTCACTACCATATACTTGAGTTATGCTAGTCATCATTATGTTTTTAATGCAAGGGGTTTTCATTTGATGATAGCAACATAGATTTCACTGCACAGAGTGGTCTGTCTGTGTGTCTGTCTGATCTAGAAACGAGCTTCGGACGTGAGCGAACCCGGTGCTGCTGAGAAGCCTGGCGACCCAGTTCCACCCTCCCTCTATGCCAGACGTGGGGATTTAAGTCAGCTGCCAAAGTCTGACTCAAACCCTTGGAGCCTCATAGTCCTACTGACAGCAGGAGATGCTGTTGGAGGGGAAGAGAGGGAAAGTTTCTCCTAGAAGACCACCTCGCCAAGCTCACTTCTTGTCATCCCGACTATCCTAATATTTCCATTTACGGCAAAGCAACAGCTCTCTTTGGGGCTAGAGGGATGCACAAGGTCTTGTGGTGAAGCACAGTGTTGTTTACCTGCAACAAACAGGGAGAGAGAGAGAAAAATCCTTTCCCACGTGACTGCTGGGAACATCTCAGGCATCCCTGCAGACAAACTGCATTTGCAGGCACACAATGTCGGTGCAGTTAATCAAGCGTGTTCTGAGGCCAGAGTAATTTGCAAAGATGACCATTTATAGAAGATTTGTTGTTCGCTGACCACAGTTACAATTATCAAGGAGAACGGATAGGTCAGTTTTATTTAATTTGCTTTTTTTGGTAAAAGCAGTATATTCTGTTAAAATTGGCTAGCAAAAAGATTTGTTTCCATGCGGGTGTGTATTTCAACACAGCAAAAAAAAATGGTTATTTCATAAGCTTGAGCATCAATCTTTGGATTTACACAAATTTTAAATAATATCCCTAAGAGTTTGTAACGGGAGCCAAGAGTTATTTTCTGGTTATTAATCTTTCTCCCCTATCCAAAAACATCCCCCAACTTTGTTTAGCCGTACAGTCTCTTCAGACTGTTGATTGTACTGTACTGGGGCTGAGAATGTTTCAGTTTATGTAACCAGTCCCTCTGTTTAAATTTCGATGACAGATCTTTTCATTTTGTTTACAGCCAAATAACAATGCAAACAGGTCATGCCACAGCCGTAGACATGGTGTGCGGTCATCGAAAAGGGCATTCACCAAATTGATTTCTTGGTCTTATCCTCTTAAAACTTATTAAAAGCATTTCATTGTTACGTGCGGCTATTAGTGAGCAAAAATAAGCTTTCCTTATTTACAGAAGGATGATAGCTAGTTGCGATGTCTTCTCAGTTATTAGTTGTTTGGTTAATCAGAAAGCCGCCCTATTACAGCATTTTTGTAGATCGCCGTTAGGCAGAAAAACCACGCGTGGCATAACGACGAAGTGTGTTACTGCAACCCCAAATACTTCACTAAAATCGTATCTTTAATCTGTTTGAGGCGTTGCAATATTTCGGTTGTTTGCATGGATTTGATTATAAACTTTTAAGTAGATGTATTCGTGTTGTAGAAGTTGGTAATGCGAATGTCAGTGTGAGGCAGCTCTCTGGGCATAATGAATACTAAATGATAATTAGCAGGTGAATTCATCTAGTCTCTTCTGGGTTTCCCAGCTGGTCCTTATCATGGGAAGATGTCCAGTCAGCAGCATTCAAGCTGTTTTCAAAATTCTTCCCCAACCTCTCTAGGCACAGAAGACTCTTGCTATTTATCCTTGACGAGGTTTCCTAACCTTCCTAAGAACTCCTTTCTGTTCTTCCAGGAAAGGATAACCACTTCTAGTTATTACAGTATAATAAATTTAAGTCTTTTCCCTTATTTAACACAGAGTTTTGAGGTGGGTTAATGACACAGTCTAAGCTTAGGCTCTGTTTTTGGCTACTGAAGAAAACCCCACGTCCTGAAATCCTGTTCATAAATTTGTCAGCCACCGTCTTGAAGCTAGTTGAGCATTTTCCTTCCACTGCTTTGCCTACAGCGTGGAGCACTGCGAGGCTGAGCAGGAATTATGTTCCTCTTGTGCTTACCCAGGGTTTTCTGGTATCCAGCCTAAACTCACTGACAGCAAGCTTACACCCATGTATATTCACATCAGCATTAAGATCTCTTCATCATTTACCTTTTCACTATCCCTAGCAGTTGTGTTCCTCATCTGCTGCTGCTTTGTCTAGAATTAATGTCACATCTTGAACTTGTAATTTTGCACAACCATATTTAACTTAGTTATTATACCTAACTACTTATGTATATATTAATCTGGTCCTTAAGGACACAGGACGTGTCTATAGGAAATACCACTACCCTTTTATGTGTGGATGATATTTGCGAACTTTTGATTCACCAGCGGTCTTCATCACGCTCCTCCTCTTTAAGGCAAAATCATAAATGAAATGCGAAGGCTTATTTTTAGCCTTATGTAAGGAAATTCCTCAGTATCTTCTCTCCAACTCAAGAGCAGAACATATTGAGGTTGGTACTTCATATTGTTTAGCTTTCATGCTTTTTTCTGCTTTCCACCTCATTTCTCTTCCTTCAACTTCAGTTTCTCCTTGATGAGTGCTGTGTTTACAATAGATTTTCATGGTTTTAACAGGGCTGACAATCACTGTCTTGCAAAAACATTTAACATCTACCGCTCTCTCCTTTTTCGGAAACACAGACTATAGGGTTAGCATATGTTTAAGATTCCCCAGATAAATCATCTCCCCTCACCCCACTTGTAAATTCTGTCTGCGTGAAATCCAGTGACTTAAATACACTTGTTGAGGATTTCTAGACATCTGACAGCCTGGGAAAAGCAGTAGATCGAAATGGTCCCCTGGACATCTGGAAATCCTAGAATCGTCATCCGCTGAGAACAAGTGCAATGAGGCTCGTGTTTCCAGGAAGGGTCCATCCTGCTGTCCAAACAGCACCCCCACAGTCAGGGCATGCACGCTAAATCGGACTCTCCCTGGAATCATGAGGTTTATGGACCACGTACGAAGTAGTGCTCCTCTGCAGAAAACACAAGATGAAAAATGTGGCAGCCATTGCTCACTCAACTCTGGAAAAAAGAAAAAAAAAAGAAAGGTTGTTTTGGTTTTTGTACTGTATTTCTACTTGTGGTTTTGAGATGTTCATGGGATGAGTAGCCCCAGATAGGGAGAGAGTGTTTAAATTGTATCTCTTCAGTAAATTAAAACACACATTTATCTTCCTGATTTTGCTTTTTTTTTCCTACAAGACTTTTGCCTGTTCTTCCTAGAATTCCTTTTAATTTGGATATTACCCAACCTGGGACACAGTTTCAAAATCTTTTTAGCAAGGCCTGTTGCGACAGGATAAGGGGTGATGGTTTTCAACTAGAAGAGGGAGATTCAAGCTAGATAGAATTTTTTTTTTTTTCAATGAGGGTTGTTGAGACCTGTCCCAAGTTTCCCAGAGAGCTGGTAGGAACCCCATCCCTGGGAATTTTCCAGCCCAAGTTGGACAGAGCTCTGAACAATCTGATCTAGGAGAAGATGTCTCTGCACAAGGTTGGACTAGATGAGCTTTGAAGGTCTTTTCCATCCCAAGAGGAACCATGCACAGTTGTAAACTGGGATGGAATTCTGCATTTACAACTATTCTGTTGTTGTAAAATTACTCTTATAGCCCTGAGTGTGTGGCTGTTGGTAATATACAGCTCTGAAATGGAGGTGGGTTCGTAAGAGCCTTCCTAACTTCCCGGAGTATAATATTTTATGTGTCAGTAACAGTTCCCACTGTTAGGAGCATCAGCCTAGGTGAGCATCTAACCTAATGATGAGATGGAGACCAAAAGCCAGAGGGATAAAACTAAACGTACGGGGCAGTGCTGTGGCGATAGCACAAAGAACAAAAATTTGAGTTGACTAAAATAATCTTGTCTCAAGCCACTGTCATCAGATACTTTCAGCTATGGGACAATGGATGATTATGACTGTGCATCACTTAAGAATTTTTTTTGTAAAGGAGACAAAAATATGTGAAGTGATGTTGTAGGAAATGAGAAGGACTAGCACAAAGGTTTTGAATGAAACCACCCAGAAAGCAAACCTCCTGGATTTCCGATTTCTTTGGAAAGAAAACATAAACACATCCCATAGCCCTGAACAAATGCCTATGAAATGTGAGTGACTAAGGCATTAATCCTTCCTCTGTATCAAAACTGGGATCAAATATCTAAAATCCCAACTATATTAACTAGTCAGCACCTGAGGATGCCAAATAGATGGTGATTTCTGAGAGGAGAATGAGCAGCAGGACTATCTAGCAAAGAGAAATCCTTTTCACATGCCTGAGGAAGCTCCAGGCAATGTCTCGAAGGGAAAGTTCTGGAAAAGCTCTGGTAAGAAAACAGAGGCTGTGAATCATGCCATGCGGTACTAAAGAATTTAGAGAGCACACTAAGAAGTTCCATATCATACTTTCTCTTTAAATATATTCAACAAAGGAACTATTTCCCTTCAATACTTTCAAATTTCAGCTTCCTCTCCCGTCTGCCTTTTAGCACAAGAACTACTCAAAAACTTGTGGTTATAGCTTTTAGCGTAAAATCCCTGGATTTCTTGCTCTTTATTTTCCTGCTTCTCAATTGGTTTAGAGAGAATTTTAAAGTTATAGCCTAAAAAGTGAATATTAAAAGAAAGAGATTATAAAAGCAATTGTAGAAAAGTTGGGGAACTCATAACTTGTAACTCTTGTAATAGCTACGGCAGAACCACATATGGGAACGCATCATTTTGCTCTCCCACACTGCTCTAAAGGGAAAAAAAAAAACTTATTGAACCTTTGATTTCTTATCAGGACTTTATCATTTCATCTGTACAAAATACTTCGCCAATAATGACGGTTGAAGAAAGAAATTCAGATTCCCAGGCTCCTTGAATAAAGCATTTCAGAAGCTCCTTCTTTGACAATTCTTTCTTGAATTCAAATTAATATCCTTAGAGTCTTGCGCGTCCAGACATGTAACTCAGTTAAGGGAAATGCTGTGGGATTCGTTGCTTCATCTGATTCCTTGGAAAACCCTGAACTACTGGCCGCTGGGATTGAGTTGCCCGGAGCAGGCTGACTATGGGAATTCTCCAACTCAGCTTTGGATCTTTTCCTACTCCTAATCAAAGCTCATTGCTGTAACTTGCACAATTTGAGAGGTTTTGTTGGCTTTGGGGGTTTGGGGTTTTTTTTAGCAATAAATAATAATTACTGCATGCATTTCTGTGGACATAAGGGTCAGAATGGATCGTTCTATGGTCATTCGTGTCTTGGAATGTTGGAGGGGAGCAGAACAACACACAAGAGCAGTCTCAACCTTCAGGCTGATCAGCAACAATAAGTCTTATTGATGATTTTTTTTTTGGCATTTCTTTACAGCATTTATTTTGTTGGAATTTTTCGTGTCAGTCCAATGAGATCTTTGAAAGAAGTCTAAAAAATTTTGCAATGTCTGTTTCCATACAGCGTATTTTTGATCATTAGTCACACAAAATCCTGCAGCAATAGAACAGATAAGTTTTGAAAGCGCTCACAAAAATTGTGTTTTCCAGTGCATATTAAGTAAATTTTCTATACTTTATGATTTTAATAATATAATGTACAGGATAAACTAAAAAACTAACATATAAGGAAAACCGTATTTTAACCTCTCTGGTTTCTCATCTGTAATAGATGGGAATTTTCACTTTTCTATCCTCTCAATTATATGCTCTAAAACCTGTTAGTGTCACTGAAGATTATATGGGCATTTCTATGGAGAAGTTTAGTCTATATTTTACATATATGAAATTGTTAAAAAAGGTATCACATTGCTAAAGCGATTGCTGCGGGACAGTTTGATAGCCAGCTCGCTCACTCAAAGCTGCTTTCAGAGCATCCAAGGTATAAGCAAATAGGGAATGAAAAGGTGTGAAAGGAAGCGGTGTTTGCTCAGAGCAAATGTTCTGGAGTAAAAATAAATGAGTATAAATAAATAAATTGAAGGATGGGTGTTTCGTCCCTTGCTTGCCAGTGTTGCCATTTAGTGCTGGGAGATTGCTGTACAAGCTCTTCTGATTTAGACGTGTGCTGCTGCTAGATTAATGGATGGACTCGATCTTAAAGGTCTTTTCCAACTTAAATGATTCTGTGTTTCTGTGGTTTTATGAGCTGCCTTCTAAATAAAAGGGTGGGTCCCTTCTGAAGGTTGGAATTTATCCCTGGTTATTCTCTGGAATGAGGAAAGATAATGGAAAAATGAACCTGTGCCTAGAGAAGGAAAATATTTGCAATTCTGTGGGTTGTGTTTCCATTAAAAATGAAGTTTCATTATGTTCAACGGTCTCTGGTGTCCCAACAGGATAATATTAAAATAACGCATATCCTTGATCTCCGCTTGCTGTAGCGTGTGGTATGTATTGTGTATGTATGTACCCAGCGTCACACAAGATGGTATAAAATGCCATATGATCATGTGAAAACACAGAGCAAGATGGTTTTGGGGGGGTGGGGAACAGGGAGAAGGGGTGGCCCCCACTTTGCTGCTTGCCCAGTTGCCACTGGGCAGACTCTTCACCTCCAGCTGAGAGGTCAAGTGCATGGTCGCCGCTGTAGCTGGTGCTCTTGGGGTTGACCAAGTGATGCAGCTGCCCCACTCGTGCAGCAGATGTGCTTAATCTCGAGATGTTTTCAGGCTCCCCTGACCTGGGGCATGGGAACCTTAGTGCATTTCCCAACCCAGGTCTCATTAGCGCGATACAATTAGATTATCGAGG
>NW_010406375.1:37369-40127 GCF_000710305.1 Buceros rhinoceros silvestris | reverse complement strand
AATGCCGTTGTCAAAAGGCACCTATTATTTATAATTTGTGTTAGTGGTAAGAATTGCTGTAGATTGAAATTTCATAAGCTGCTCTCTGGGCCATTTGTCATTCAACAGATCTGATAAGGAAAACCAACGTATTTTTGTTCTATTTAAACATTTAAAATAGTTGCATGCATATTAATATCCCTTTTCATACTGCTTCAAGAAAGACTTTAACACTTCTATTTTTCAACTTCCTTCTCCGTGTGGGTTTTTTCCTGGCATTTTATTGGTGTACCATTTTAACAATGTACACTGCGTAAATGCTGCTTTTTTCTCGCGTATGGAGCTGCTGTTAGAAGTTCATGAGTGGATTTTATTAGAATTGAAATCTGCAAAGCTTGTGACATTAAAGTATGCTCAAGCTACAGCTTTTTGTCATAAAACACTAATCTCTGAACTGTACTTTTCTCAATAGAATATTTAGAAAATTAAAGCTCCCTTTTATTTTAAAGCATGCTGAAAGGAACTAATGATACTGCACTTTACTGCCGTGTATTGTATATCCCAAATGATGTAAATCTGCACGGTAATGTTTTGAGTATTGATTTTTTTCTAGGCAAGACTTTTTTTTCAAATTCCTGCAAAATTATATTGCTGACACCATATACTCTGATCTACTGCGTAAGATATTAAAAATATCTGGTTTTCTGTGAAAGACATACTGAATTATATATTACTGATAGCATTACTTTAAATGCCGGTAGGTACAGCACATGCGACCTACAGTCTGAAGCATTAATTAATGATTAAGTTGAAAAGATTTTCTAATTGTTTACAGTGATTTAGTGAGGTGAGATGAGGTGGGATTACCAAAATATCAAAACATTATGAAGCTTTTTAGGAAGAATTCAGGATGTTTTTATTTTTTCCCCCATGTGAATCAATGAGAATAAAACTTTAGGCAAAAAAAAAAAAATAACAAACATGATGTGTTTGTACTTTGCCAGACAAAAATTGGTTAAAAATCTGCTGAAGCTCATTAAAAGAGAGGTTTTAGGTAGAGCAGTCTATCCCAGTAGCTGTTTATTCATTCCTCTGACATCAATGGTATTTCTGGTGCCTGTTTTGTGCTCTGGGCTGAGGTTTGGTAAATAACTTTTCTCTTTCAGGGCTGGTTAAAATCAGTTGGAGATGGCCCAGTTGTATTGATAAGAGCATTTACAGGGAGCTAGGTTGGAACTTCTGTTATAATCACAGTTTAATTCCAGAGGTTATTCAAATACAGCAATATTGTTAATTTAAACTAGGACAAATCACTGTGACACATGAGAGACTGGTAGTTCTTGCTTTCTGTTAGTGTTTGGTTGTTTTTCTCCCTCTGTGCATATCACAATGGTATATTTTTTGATTGTGACAACACTTCGGAACACAGATAAAGTCAAAGGGCATGTCAACTCCAAGCTTTCTACACATGCCCTGTGCTGCTTTCCTGTATTAAATGCTACCATCGTTTTGTTTCCACACAGACAGTTAAGGAGTCTTGCCCGTTTGTCTCGAGTGCAAGAGAAAGACATTTCATGTGCACCCAGCAACTAAAAGCAACACATTTGTAATATATAAACCGTGTTATTCCTCTAAGTCTTAAACTCGTTGCATTATGAAGCTGCTCTTCTGCTACTGCTGAATCTCCTACCAGACAATTTGCCAGTTACCTCAATTCAAATAAGACTTCTGGAATTATAAAATAGATTGGGCCTATTTTTCCTTCCCTTCAATAGGCAAAGTTTAACAAGACCAAAGCCTGCTGGACAAATAAAAAGATCTAAGGAATTGAAAGAACTTGCAGCAAAAGCAGTTTCAGGCTTCTTTAATTATCCACGGATGCCAAAAGCGCAAGGAGGAGATTCGTATCAACAATGTGACAGATACGTTTTATTCTATAGTGATCCTGTCAGGAAAAGAAATTTAATATAGACTCTCTTATCGCTCTCTACCATCTTATTTAAACGTGCAGGTGACTGAGTAATGCGCCCCAGGAAAATTCATCTTTTCAGAATCCGTGATTTTCTGACACGGACAAACATAATGTGCTGGGAAAAGGGATGAGGAGAAGTGGTACTTGTGCAGCGGAGTGTTTTTTCCAGTGTACGTTTTTCTAAAAAGAGTGAAATTACAAGAGCAACAGCATTATGTTATCATGTGTTTGGTGACTATTGAGAGTTTTGAAAGATTATCTTTTGTGTCCCATCCAACAAGCTAAATAACAAGATATTTTGTAGTAGCATTTATTTAAAGGCTATATAGAGAAGAATTCTCCTCTGAACAACTTAAGCTATAATCTGCTCTCTGGAAATTTGCATTTATCTGGAAACATTAGCGGAGGCACCACTTTGCTACCAGAGGGGGAAGTCTCCATCTTGATCTCTGCATTATAGTGGTTCTTCAGCTCAGTGTGCTGCTCCCTTCCCTCCATCCTGGGCTCTCAATAAACCCCTTTATGGGACAGTTCCACAAATCTTGGCTACTTTTTTTGCTTCAACCCGTACTGTCTCTCATGTAGCTAGTCTGATGTACTGACTCTGAAACCAACACATAACTTTTTGGGTGCAGTTCTGGCATAATGTAACTCTTTTCTTCTCTGTATAGTTTGATCCTCAGTGTGTGAAAAGCACGTGGTTATTTTTTAGAGGCATAAGGAGATGGTAAATTAAATTGCCAAAGGAGTCAACTGCAAGTAGCTGATTTGCAGCATGTTATGCTGGAGTGTAGCAGCAGGGAAAGA
>NW_010406375.1:23200-37281 GCF_000710305.1 Buceros rhinoceros silvestris | reverse complement strand
GTAGACAATGCCAGCAAATACTCTGTGCTACGCCAAACGTATCTCTTGTCAAATAGTTTCCCCGCAAAAGCATCCATAGGGTGAGCAAAAAAAAAAATTGTGTCCAAAAAGTTATGCTGCAATTAGGGTGGAGCGGTTTGAAAAAGAGAGAAGATATTCTATAATTAATAAATAATATCAGCCAGAATGAAGATTTATTGCCCATCTTGCTGTGCACAAAATATACATACATATATGAAGATAGATAAAAACATGCAGTGTAGGAAATATTTATTAAGAAAAAGATTTGGCAACAAAAAGCTTTAAATTTTCAAACCTGAAAGAGGCAAGCCAGTGTTTCCATTTCTCTTCAACTGGGAAAGGAAGATTAAACAATTTGGGCAAAGTTTCAGAGAAAATCTATGGTGTGGAATTAAACACTTAATACCATTCCAATCTTTAGTAGCAAGATTTATTAATTTTTTTATCAGTAGATAATTTACATTGGCTCAGAACCTATTTCTGGTTGTTTTCAGCAGCTGTAGGTATATATTCTGTTACTTCCATCGAGGCAGAAGGTAAAAACACCTTTTAAGTTTAAAAGATGAAGAAACTGGTGCTGAAATGACCAAAACTATTCTCTCTGAGAAAGCTTCAGAGGAACTCTACCTGCATTTACTTGTTCCACGTTTGAGGATTATAGGAGGTTTTGCTGGTTTGCTTTGGGATATCATCAAGCCTCTAGATTTTTCCATGACCCCCAGACCAGGTAGGATGGAAGGAACGCTTTCTCTCATTACACTTGCATTAAAGGTTGTTGGAGAGCGGGCAGGGACTTGCTTTAAGCTGAACGGTTCAATTCTTCGAGGTGCTGAGTGTATTTTCTGAGTTTGTTTCCTGTCACATGGAGCAGAGGGTCCTGAGCATCCTGATCTGTGGAGGTTGTTCCCATGGCTGGGTGTAAGCTCCTGAAAATGGGAAAAGTGCTTTTCTTTCAAACTTATCTCTCCAGCCCTCTTTAATAAATGATGTGTTCATGATCTTTTAACATCAGTAACAATTTGTTAGTCATATTACACTGTAGAAGAGAGAGACTGGGAAGCTATCTGAACCATTTTAAAACTTAAATTAGCCACCATAAAGTGCAGAATAAAATTATAAAGACTTTCTTGTAATACAAAATTCATAGAGACAAAACTCTAATTTCCTGATGGATATATGATATTAATGTAACGGATACCTCAGTGTAGTTAAATTGCATTAAATGGTTATTAATGCTTGAATAAACTTCAAGGAAGTGGGTACTGGTTGAAATGGGATAATATTTTGTTCTGCTAAATTATACGTTAATTGGTATTTCCTCTCTTGTAAAAGGACCTAAAGGGTTTAATAAAATATGTGGTAGAAACATTTTTTTCTTCTTCTTGAGAAGTCTAGAGTTAAAGTCTAGAGTTTAACTGGAAACATTTCGAATTATTCCCAGAAAATTCATCGGCACTCATGATGACATGGCTTTCAGGACTCCCCAAAGTAAATAACGATGATTTTCAGTTACTCAGGACTATACAGGGCAATATGCAAGGGAGGGAAAGAAAAGCTCCGAGTGAATTGTTTGCTGATTTATTCTCACATTTGAAATTGTACTTATTTTGCTTAGATGTAGGTAACTGCGTCCAATGGAATATAGCAGATAGAGAAGACTGTTGGTGTGACATGGGGAGAACATTATTCCTCGGCTAAGAGAGGAGGGGAGCTAGCAAAGGGCCTCCACTCTTATCTCTGGATAATTTGGAGAGAGAACAGCATATCGAGAGAAGAATTTTTAAAGACAATCTCATTTAATATGTCTTACTCAGTAGTTTAAACTTCCCTGAAGTGATTTTTATTCTTTCTTTGTAAAAAGTACTTATTCCTAGTTGTGTCAGCACTGAGTAGAATTATTTAAAGACTAAGGTGGATATTCCTACATGGAAAGAGCAAATATAGGTACGTTTTTGTTTGGAGAAGGGAAGGAAAAACTTTCTATATGAATATGTGTATTCTTATATTTATTAGATTATGAATAACCTTCTCTTCACTTGAACATTAAATAGTATTGTGCTGAAAATTAGATATTTCATCCCTTTTTTCCACTAAAGGAGCTTCATCTGGATGAGTGAATGCCTGCAGATAATTAACTATATTGCAGAAAGGAAGAAAAACTAGTTCCTTGAGAACATGGAAGTTGGTGAAGATGCTTCAACCTCTTGCTATACAGAATATTTTGATTGCAGTGTCATTGGGTTTTCCAAGGTGGATATACAAGGCTGTGTTTTTTGTGCTCCTCCTGGCCCCCTTCCCCATGTTAAAAATAGACTCAGTCTTAAAGGTGTCTCAAATTTTTTATATTCCAGGTGATACTCTTTGGAAAATACAAAATTGCAGCCCCCCCATATCCTCAACTGAGAGATTCTCATGTAACGTAAAGCAAATCACAGAGAAAGAATGAGGTTAGCCAAAGTTTTTGAGCTCTGTGATTTGTCTTAAAAGCAAAACATGATAGTGGAATCAGATACTTTTGAAGCAATATAAATACTTCCATATTTACAAAGAATGGGCAAGTTCCCATTTCCTGATTGCCGAAGGAATCGTATAGGAGACAGCGTTTTTGTTTCCAGCCAAGTGTGATCCCTTTCATAGATTTAATTCAGGGTCTGGCTACATCTGTTTCTCTCACTGTGCCTACTCTGCCTGCAGCTTCCCTTCTCTTTCTGCTTACCTTTTTCTAAGACACATCTTCAGAAAACCCTTTCTCGTCCGTGTTTTGGGCACATCTTTGCCCTAAGAACTGACTTGAGTGTGAGTGTGGAGCAGAGGCTGATGCAGTTGCAGCTGCCTGGGTACCTAAAGGTCATCTGACAGCTGTCTTATCTGAAGGCTGCCAGCTGAAAAAAGTTTCGTTTGAGGAGGCTTTGTCCATTTGCAAAGCATACGTGGAAGGGTGGAAACAATATGTGTAAGCGTAACTGATTGTAAACAAAAACAATTTTATAAAAGCCACATGTTGCAGAGCCCTTATTGTAAGCTCTATGGTGGTTTGTGAGAGGGAACTTGAGTAAGTTACGGCTTAATGTAACTTTTCACTAGTGTAAGACGGTGTAAGAATGAAGCCATTGACTGAAGAAATGTTTCTGAGAAAAATAATATTATTGCGATTCTTATTTTAAATCCTACTCATCCTCAGCTGATGCCAGATGACATGGCACTTCGTCCACCACTAAACCATGTCCCTAAACAGCGGTTGGCAGTGTTAGGTTTGATTGGACTTGACGATCTTCAGGGTCTTTCCCAACCTTATGGTTCTAAGAACTCCCCAAGTTCCCGATTGGCCCATGGCAGGCAGCTCTCATGGGTGCTGTAGCTATCTGAGGTGTTGTGAAACTTCCTGTGCGTGGTGAGAGAGACCAGTCCGAGCCCTGCAGGGACTTGACATTTCTGAAGGCGAAGCTCCCTGGGGACTTCACCCATTTTTCGGCTGGCAAAGTGTGGCCAGTGCAGCAGGCTGAGTGCGAGTGACACCTTGTGCTGCTCGCTGCGTTGCTGACTGGGCTTGGGAAAAAATAAAAAGTTAAGGCAAAGGCATTTTACACTTAGAAATATTTTTTTTTCTGAGAAAGAGAAAAGGAGAGCTTAAAGGGGTGACACCCAGAGCTGAAATAAATAATTTGTGAAATTCACCTCTGTCCTTCTGTCTGAGATTTAACCTGTGTGCTACCCAGCCATTAACGCGCCTCACCCGAAGGCAGCTGATGAACTCTCCCCCGCAAGGCATGCGATGAGGCTTATTCATATGAGCAGAGGCTCACAGTTTGGTCCCGAAGGAAACAATACCTTCATTAGCATCTGGGGTCCTCATCGTGGCACCCTCTGGAAAGGTGTGCTCGAGAAGGGACTGTGCTCCACTTGCACAGAGGAAAAATAGAATGTAATTTCCTCTGCATTGAGGAGTCATATGACAAAGTCCCTGACTTATCCGTGAAGTCAGGCTCCATAATCCAGAGACTCCCAAAGGGTATTAAAATCTAGGAATCATTAATACAGAACCACTGGGCACCTCTCCTGGTATTAGGAGATGACACGAGGTTATAACCGTGCTTGTGTGGTGTATTGCTGAGCGTTTTTAGAAACAAACTGCTGGGTTTGGGTGTTATTACCGTTTTCTCCAGAGCAGAGGGAGCTCAGAACTAAGTCTTGCTCCGTCAGGAACTGATTTATTGGATGATCTCTTTGAGCTTCCAGCCTTTGTCTTCCCAGCTCCACTACCTGACACAAGAATGGAAATGCTTTGTGGGCTTCATCTTAATAGGGACTCCCCCACCCCAAAACAAGATCTTTATCCAAAGATTTTAATTAATTGCAAAAGTTAAAAATAAATTGTGCTGGAGTACCATTGATAATCCTCCTAGGCTGGCTTTCATTCATGTTAATGTGTAATACAGCCACAGTAAGATTTAATTTTAACCATAATTATAAAAGTTTGAAATTAAATCTTACTAGGGATGTGTTCTCCATTAATATGGACAAAAACTGATCTGGGAGGATTATTATGGGGGACACAAGAAAGATTTAATTTTTAACTTTTATAATTAATTCAAAAATGTGATAAAGGATTTTGTTTCAGGGGAGGGGGGAGTGCTCTCCAGACCACTAAGACATCCCAGCAGCCTTCCAGAGCCATCTTAATTACAGCCACAAAGAATTATTTGTTAGAGAATAGCGGTCAGGAGCTCAAACTGCTTCTTTTATCCCGAAATAAATGTGTAGGCACTGGGAAACTTTCAGTGAAAGCAGCACTGCAGATCACGGTGAGGAAAGGAGTTCAGAGGGACAGATGTATGTATGTGTATCTATATGTTTGTGTGTGTATATACATATAACTACATGAACACAGAAGTAGAAACACACATAGATATTTAAATACACATATATTTAATGTATATATATAAAACTTGTAACAAAAATATATTTGTTCTTCTATACATTTCTAGTGCTTTACTCACACACAGCTCCTCAGATGCAGACAAACATGGACAGCTCTTCTCATAAAAAAGGAATATATGGCTATAAAGCAAAAGGAAGATGAATGAAAACCATTTCCTTCATAAGAAAGAAATTCTTATAATAAAACATAATAATAATAAACATAATAAATTGAGATTTTAACCTAATAATGCAATTGTATTTGGCCACCCTGAATTTTGGTGCCTCTGTCGTGCTGCACAGCAGGCAGAGGGCAGAAATCAAGGAAAATTTTCTAGCAAAGATCAGGTTACACCGCAACTAAAGATGTACGAAAAAGATTAAAGTGTCCATTCCACAGGTACCCTGTTAGGAACCAGCTTCAGCTTTAAATTGCAAACCTTCTCTGAAATGCTGTGCCTTGATGACTTCTTGTGAAAGTCACTAAGACCCAGGGAACATCAAATGTACGTGATTTTCCAGTGCAGAGGGGCTGGGTTTTTGGGGTGCAGCTTGTGGTCACCTTCTTTTCCTTTTGATGCTCATTTATTTTTTTTCACTGCCTTTAATTTTGAATTTTCAGATTGAATTTTAAAATTTCAACAAGATTCTTACCTTCTTGTACTAAGAAATACGATAGAGTGATGAGTGTTGGTGAGGATGTGCAGAGTTGAGAGCCGGGTTTAAATCCTTATCCTGACAGTTCCTCATCAGTTGGGGTTCAGTTAAATTTTTCAAAAAAGGTGGTATACTTACTAAAGTTATTGTGTGGAAGCAATGAAAAGTGGAGATATTTAAGTAATATATTATGTGGATCTCAAGTGCTGAAATAGGTAATAACAAATGTTCTCCTAATACTAAATGAGACACTGGACATGGTATATTATTTTAAAAAAATGTTACTACAAGATACTTCAAAAATAGTGGTAACAGGGTCTTTATGGTACTCAGATTGATGGGAGCACGAGATTTTATTGAGGATAAAATGCTTCCTGGTCAGTTGGCTGAAAACCAGGTGAAAGCCTGATTGTGATCAAGTTACAGGATAAAGCATAAGAAAATATGGCTCATGCTTTCAACAGTGTCATCTCCAAGGGAAGTCTTGGGTGGCCAGAGTTAATGCTGTTCATGAGCTCAGTAGCTGAATTTATGAGAGGAAACTCAAGCTCTACGTGCGCATTCCTGACCATGGGTCTACTGTGTGTATTGATTTTTGAAACCTGCTTTTGCTAAGTACGCAGTTGAAATCTCCTAATGATTTTTGTGTGTGTGTAAAAAGAAGTTCAGTGACATAGATTTAATCCCTCTGAATGCTTCTTTCAACATTTATCACCAGCCACAGCAAGATGAGCCCGTAGGAATTGAATTGAACCCAGTTGCACATACCGCGTGTTGAGCATGTCTTGGTGGGCAGGCACTTTTGATGGAAAATTTGGTTCTTGTGGCAAATTCGGCTTAATAGATTGAAGATATTTATCTACTTATAACATGCATCCAATTAACTCTAATTTAGGTTGAATGGAAGAAAATGATAAAAGAAGTTTTTTCTCCGAACAAAAAAGCTGAGCCAATATTACTCTATCCCTTCTGTCTACAAAAAATTCAATGTGTTTCTGGGATCTTGAATTTATCATTACCACAGAGAACAGGATACGATATAATAATGCTTCTCTCGGCTGTAATACCTTCCATCTGAGTACACCTAATTGTCTTAAGAGCAGCAATGAATGAAGAGAGGCATCATGTGTGTGAACTTGGGAATGCATCTGTTTTCTGGATGGGCAAAATGAGTGAGCGTGTCATGAGCGAGTAAGCAAAACTTGCGGAACAGGCTGTTAATGAATTTAGGAACAGATCCCAGAAATCCAGGTTTGACCACTTGCACATTGTTCAGAATGTGACAGAATGAATCTAATAGTGTGTGACTCTGTCCTCTCATCTTCAGCGCTCCTGGATTTCCAAGAACCTTCTAAATAACAATTAAGGCCTTCAGCGTTCATCAAAATCTGAAATCTGTGCGTGCCATTGGAGATATGCTGGATAACGTTGACCATTTAAATGAAAATGCGTTGCACTATGGTGTATACATCTGACTGCCTAAAGAAAACAAAACACTGGTAATTTCAGGAAGCCTCAACCTCATCAGAAAATGCCAAAGTGCTTCTAAATCTTCAGCCTCACTGTAAGAGAAATAAAAAATTAGTAAAAGATATTTTATTACAGGGTCTCCCCTTCTGTCTCCTTGGCTTTGAGCCAAAGTACATGATGAAGTAACAGTTGGAAATGACCTCCACTCCTTCAAATGTGTTGTTTCTTTGGTTTGGCTTAAAATTAATCATACGTTTTAAAAAAAAATTTTTTTTTAGACATTTCTTGGTAAGTCCCAATTTTTACTCATAACGTGGCTCTTTGCCAGTGCCTAACGTGACATCAGAGTGATGTGACTGTGATTATGCAGTACGCATTGGAACTGTAATACATGGCCGTGATGATATATTAAACATTGACATGGAACCTGAATATATAATTGGCAATGACAAAAGAAAGCATGATTTAATATCTTCCACACCACCCTCCCCCCTGGAGTTGCGCGGGGTCTTGCCTTCTCAGTGCGTTCTCATTATTTCCAACAGAATATCCTGATGTTCAGCAAGTATTTATGGGAGCCTACAAGAGCCTCTCTGCTGGAGGTGTTTTGTACATAATGCAACGGTCAAGGGATTTCTACTATGACATTTTTCTTACAAAGGAAAGCCTTCAAATTAGGTTTTCCACTCCCCTCTTCTTGTGTATCTAGAAGATAGGACAATGATTAGTTAAATATTAGGTCATTTTCCTGATAATATTAGGCGCTAGATAAGCTTAAAATATATCACACTCTGCAGAAGTCCTCAACTAATCAGCATGAGAGTTGAGTTGTTGGTGACTTGTTTGTGTTTGATTTGTTCTAAGAATTGCATATTGTACTTATAAACTCACAGAGGACCCTTTGGGTATAAATGGTCCTTTACATTTTTACATATCCAGACAAACATTCCCTTTCCCATAGTGTCTCCTTGGCTTTTGTTTCTTAGAGTATTCATCAGAAATGTACTCTGTCAAGCACAGCCTGGAGATATCGTACCCTTGAGGAAAGTCGAGTATTTGTGTTCCCACAAAATCCTTCCCCCCTCCCCAGTTGTGCTGAAGTGATCTTCCCAGCTGTTCCTCGCTCTTCCTATGTTCCTCGCTCTTCCTATGTTCCTCAAAGCCTGGTGTGACATCTCTCTTTCTGAACTGACTCATCTGCAGCCATCTTCTCTCCTTTTCAGCAGAAACCAAACAGGATGCCTGAACTATCCATTATATTTTTTGCATATCAGATTCTTCTCTCCTTCTTGCACTGTTTTGTCACAGGGAAGGAAGAGAATATTTTCTGTATAATAATAAAAACTATATTTCTACGAAGCTGAAGTGCCAGAAGGGACGCAAACCATCATTTAACTCAGCCACGTCATGACTTTGTCACACAAGAAGTCAGCCTTGTTGGCATGGTTTACCGTAGAAGACCAGGACCAGTATGTGGGCCACCCTCAAAGGCTACACAAGAAGTCAGCCTTGTTGGCATGGTTTATCGTAGAAGACCAGGACCAGTATGGAAGAATTTTGTGGGCCACCCTCAAAGGCTTTTTTTCCCCCCCACTTTTTTCACCTCCCCGCAGTGCTAGGGAGTTTTATTAGGACACCCTGTGAAATCCAGTGATGTATCTGGTAGCAATTTAAATTGTGATTAGCCAATGGAATTCTGCATTTCCATTAACGCTGAAGCCCAGTGTCCCTGAGATTTATATCCGTGAATCTCTCAATTGATTTATAACCTGGTAATCCTTTTATCCCCATTTATATGCAGCATAACTTGACGTAAGTGCTAGAATGTCTCCATTAATCGAATTCAAGAGTGTTGGACTGAGAAACTGGACTAAAAACTTTCAGGCCGTACTGCAAACACACTTTGTGTCAAATGAAGCCGGGAGGTAATGTGTCCTTGAGTTGCTTTATCTTTGTTTGCTCTCAAGCGAAATGAAGAAGAAAAATCTACCAGCTATTAATGCTGTATATGGGGCATCTGTTGTGACAGAAATATGTTAAAATATCTCATTTTGGATAGCAAGTTGCCCAGCGTGGCTGTGGGAGAGCTCCACATGGGCTGCCAGTTCCTCCATGCTGTGGTGCAGTTTCCAGGCTGGGTCCCAAACACAGTGCAGTGTCTTTGTAGCGCTGCTCAAATCTCACTGACATCTCAGAAAACAATTCAATCTCCACCTGTTTTAGGTGTTTGAATGTTCCTGCTCATCTTAAGAACTAGCAGGATTTTCTTTCCTTGTCTCAAACCATGCAATATTAATGTTCCCCATGTTGTAGGACACACGGATGTGAAGTCCCAGCACCGCTGACTTTATGTGATGGAAAACTTAGCAGTTACGGCAGCGTTGCGTTATTGCCACTCCTTCTGTGTGAACTTAGATGAAAATACCTCTTGTAAGGACATCTGCGTAGTTTCTCTAAAACAACGGCTTGCCAGCAGCAGCCCCTGTGATAACCTTTAGCAGCCACGTCTACAGAGGATGGGGGCAGTCCCGCGTTACGCTTAAATCAAATGTGCGGCACAGCAAATGGAGGAGCTATTAAAATATATTTATTATTCATTATTAGTAAATTGCCTGCATGTGGAGTACTACAGAGGAGCAAAGTTACCATTTTGTTGACTCATTAGAAGTCTACGGTGTGATGTCCTGCAACCCCCAAATTTGTATTTATAGCATTAATTTTAAAGCCCCATAGAAGCAATCGCATCTATGTATTACGTGAAAAAGATGGAGAATAAAGGTAAATCTTACAGCATGCTGGAAGTTTGCCGGTTGAATGCACTAATGTCTACCTCGAGACTTGATGTGCTACTGGGATAGAACCTGATTTAACCCAGAAATTTACAGGTGAGACTGTGGAAGATAATGTGTGCCGCTACTGAAGATGTGTTAATAAATTATAATTCTGAATGCCGTATGCATTCCAATCGCCTCTTTAGTAAATACTTAACACATTAAAATCTGCCAGAAAATCAGAGGAAATGAAACCAATTTAATTCCTTAATTTGTGTTATGTTATGCAATACTACATCATGTCGCATCCATAGAAACAAGAAATTGATATTTTCTGAATCAGATCTTTTGTTTCTTAGCACTTTCGTAATATGTCGGTATCTTTAGGGAGGGAGTGGTAAGATCCTTCTTTTGGATATGATGTTGTCTTAGGCTGTGGAGGAGGAAAGGAGTAAATAACAAAAAAGGAGAGCCCATGGCTCCTGCCCTGCTCTGTTATGATGATGAAGCTATATTGCTCCAATAACGATATGAACTTAATGCATTGAAACCCCATTGTCAAGATTGTTACAATGATAAAATTCAGTATTTCTTCATCTCAAACCTGCTTCAAATTTACCACGAGCACTTTAGATGATTTAGTTGATTAAACGTGTCCACGAATATGTACAGTATCAGGGCATTTAGTCAGCAAATATATAAATAAAACCAACTGACCACAACTAATCACCCACGAGAGGGAAATGCTTCTGCTTGCTGCATGCGTGGGCTGAGCAGAAAGGCCAATAGAAACCTGAGAAGTGTAATGGTCATCAGCAACAACAACATCAAAAATCTAATTAGTGTGAAAAAACAGCCACACAAAGGTCTTTGTTAACAGCTTCGAAAAGGTAATTCTATGACGTTAATAGCAGAACTAGTTGAAGGATTTGTGAACTTTAAAAAAAAAAAATTCTAAATCACTTTCTTTAGATTTGAAGAGAGTTCAACTTATAAAATATTTAAGAATTCACTTAAAACCCCAAATGACTAAAAAGTCATGATTTCCTCTGTAGCGGAGAGACCGGGAGCTGCGGTGGGTCTCAGCCAAGTGAGAAAGAGAAGTGGACTTGAGCCCTGGTACCTGGAACAGGACCATGACCCTCACCTGGGGGTTGGGTTAAGTTCCCGGAGGAACCAACACATACTGAGTGTCTGATATAGCCTTGTAATAGGTCAACAGGTTTGATTCTTGATGAAGCCAGAGACTTTTTTTATGATCCTACCTAAAGAGAAAAGAACTGTCACTGCAATACTGTGGATAAAGAAGAAAATGAGACGGATTTAGGTATCACCTTAATTTTCTGAGAGCACTTTCAGTATGCTTTGCTGTTCCTAAAACCATCCGAGTGACGACTTCAACTCTTCTTAATCTGGTTTTCTAGTTACTAACAGAAGCCAAAGTCAAAAGAAGAGCCATCCTCTGTGTTTTGGCTGTGTGCTGTATAAAATAATTGACTGTCTGGTGAAAAACTGTCGTGTCATATTTTGTAATAAAATAATATTTTTGTGCATAACTTGACCTGTCCTAGTGAGTTATGCTGCTCATTGTTTCATAGTAACAATTTCCAATGGGATTTTAATAATACTCTTGCTCTTACCATCCTGCACGATGTAAGCTGTTACATTCAATTTGTAAGAAAAATATTCAGGTATAAAACTAGATAATCTGTATCCCTTTAGAATCAAAAGTCACTTTGCCAAAATATTTTAACACATGAAATTGCCTCTTAAGAGATGTTTGCTATGATAAAACGACAGAAAACTACATTTCCATTATAATTATAACTGACTAGTGGTGCTAAGTTTTTATAATTTAAAGGTATTCTCAAATCTGACAGCTCTTCCATGTTGAATTATGCATTTCTGGCTCTTAAATAGTTCTGCTGGCATGAGACAGCTGAGATGAAGTTGTCTTTCTAAAATAATTGCTCCATGGAGCATCCATTATACCTTCAGAAAAAATGTATTACTTGACTTCTACAAATTATAGACTAGCCTATAATGGGTATTTTTGACAGCTATTAGCTTTTTAAAAAAAATCCGAACAGTAAAATGAGTATTGATATCACTTTGCCGTGTCTTGCATGTTAATACCAACCTTTTCTGTGCTCCTTTTCTAAAGCATGATGTAATCATTAATTATAATAATATTGATGTAATTGCACTTATCCTAATCTCCCCCCGCTGTAATAGCAACATGTGATTTTTTTTTTTTCTGCAGTCATACGCACTTCATATTCCCAGTTCTTGGAAAAAGAAAAAAACCAAACAAACTTAAACATAAAATCCTATGCTATATTTTGACATCATCGCTGCTGAGCGATGGGCATCTCTGTGGCTTGAGCGGGGAATTAGTCTGTCCGGTCTCGGGGAGGTTGTGGTGCTCTGACCTTTCCTAATATTTTGGTGTAGCTCTTTGTACAGCGGGACTAATCCCAGAGATCGCGCCTTCAAAGGTAATGCAAGAAGTGTAGCAAGATGTTCTGGTGCCCGAACCTCCTTTTGTTGGGTGCCCACAGCAGCCAACTGAGCTCACGTGTGTTTACCACTGGCTGGTGCATTTACGCTTCCAGGTGACGCTTTGGTGATTCCAGTATTCATCAGTTTGCACTGTGGAAATGCATGATGGGTCACAAAGAGCTAAAAAACAACTTCCTGGGGTGGGTGGTGATAGAAAACAGAAAAGCCTTCTGAACTTTTTCAATAAAATGAGTTACGTGTATATTGAGTGTAAATTGTCTCTGTTTTATTCCATAGGCTTGTACCTGGGAAGAGATGAGACCCGACGCCTGTCCCTGCTGTGCCAAACCGTGTCTCTACGTGAAGAGGAGCAGCTCTCCAAAAGGAAAGTGTTATGGATATGTGTGAGTTTTGTGGATGGCGTGGTGAGGGTAAGGCGGTTACAGACAGAGCACGTTTCCTGTCTTCTGGAAATATTGTTCAGATCGAAATTATAGTAGCATGATTACCATATGCAAAATAGATGAACTGACATTCCTAATTATAGTTGAATATAATAATTCAGAGTCAAGTTAACCACAATAATAAGGGGGTGTACAAGGTGTTCTGCCCTCTGACCGTCGCATTGGTGCTGCGGTGTGGAACAGCCAGGCTGTGGCTGATCCACCTTTACATTTATTTGTATATTTGGTGCTGAAGTGAGAAGCGTGTCTCTGGGAGGCTCTGACATCTGTTGATCTGGGGGGAGAGGGGAAACAGAAACTGTGGCTGGGACGATTATTCTTCCCCTAGCTTCTACCAAGCATTGGTTTGTGCTGAGCTCTTTCCCATGCTACCTGCAGCCTCCCAGGAGAAGGCATCAGAACCTGCAAGAGCAGATCAGCTTGGGTGAAAGCAGATTAATTGAGTTGCTGCTTGAGTCAAGGAGAAACACCCTGCTGGGTTCAATTGTGATACGTGCCGAGAACATTTAACTTGCATAAAAATCGCCCAGTAGCCAGGCTAATGGTCTGAGACCTTTGCAAGGGTAACAAAAAGGGCCAGGATGTGTAGCCTTAGTTCTAGTGATGTACAGGACAGCTGAACAGCAATGAAAGATCATGGGAGCACTCACAGCTACCTTCAGTGTCCTTCAATTTCCTGTCACCATCTTCAGAGTAAAAATCAGCTTGTGAAGAGCAGTAAGAAAAAAAGGACCAGATTTCCTCCTCAAAGTAAATATCTTCCTTTTTCAAAAATAATCAACACTCCAAGTATTTTGAAATAAAGTTAATGTAAAAATAAGAAGCATCAACAACTGTAAAAGTTCTCAGTGTTGATAGAGCAAACTCTAAAAATTCCATTATAATCTTGCAAAAATTTTAATGGCACGATAATCAGTGTAATACAAACTATATTTAGGAGCTCTACAATTATTACCTAATACATCATGAAGACCCTCTAGAGATAGTGTTACCAGAGATTATAGGCTACTTCTGAAAGCCATTAAGGATCTATTAGTTGCCAAACTGGTCCATCCATAATTTTCAGTAATGTCCTCTCTGGAGCATTACTTTCTTATCTCTTGATATCTGTAGTAGGGAACTTAAGCTTTCAGCCCACGACTGTTGGAAGAAAAAGTAGCCTTGGCATCTTGGTTAGTTTGTAATTAATGCCTTTATTATATTCTTGACCCAAGTTTTACAATTATTGGAGGAATTAATCAATATATGTGCTGAGACTTGTAAGTTTTGTTTGTTTGCT
>NW_010406375.1:5091-23172 GCF_000710305.1 Buceros rhinoceros silvestris | reverse complement strand
TTTTTTTGTGCCCCCCCCCCCCCCCCCCCCCGCCCAGTCTCCATGAGGTAATTTCTGAAGTAAAAATCATGATACATATTTCCATGTTAGTGGAAGACTGTTGGACTAAATATAAACTAAAAAAAAAAAAAAAAATCAAGTTCAGAATTTGGGCACAAGTTTGTGAATTGGAACAAAAAAATGGTGTGAAATCATATAAACCACTCTGCTGGAGAGTTGTGTTTGCTTTCAGCATGAATAGTTTAAAGGTTATCGACTCTTTGCACACATGATGCATAACTTAATGCTTCATTCTAAAGTTTGGAAAGTAATAGCATAATTTCAGAGCCACGAGCCAGCATCCTGTTACACTAGGGGCTGCAGAAGAACAGCCCACAGCACGTACAGTGGTATAATTGGTGACTGCCACAACTTTCGTAAAAATCTGGGTTTTTAAAAATTTAGACTCACGAGAGATGATATAGAAAATGGAAGAGTTTGTGTCTCTTCAGCATTTTCGGTATGTGTGAAGAGATCACATACAACGTGATCTTTTGGTAAAATAGAAGTCTTTTGTTTCTTGGTCCTTTCTCTTTTCTTAGTGTAAGAAATTTCAGATTTCCTGGTGAGAGTTTCTGAAGCGGTCCATGCGGCATCCTAAACGATGTGACATGTGTCTGATTGTAGTCATTCAGCTCATATCTGATACCACTTCACGTACGTACATACGTTTTTCTGCTGCTTTGTAAAGCACTTTTCTGTGGAATATCAGCTCTTATTTTGAGGAGAGCCCCAAAGGCCTTTGATGAAGAAAGTGTATGGATTTGAAAATCAGGGCTGTTCTAGACCGAGTGGGCTGTCAAATAATTTCATCGTGGGATAGCTGTGTGTACTTGGGGAGCATGAGGGTTTCCCTAACCCCACACAGCAGCTCTGAAGTAGGAGCATTGTGGGGTATTAGCTTGTCACTACTTTATTGCAAAAAAAAAAAAAAACCACCAAAATAAACAAACAAACAAATCTTGCCCTCCAACATTAGAAAATGACAGAACCAAGAGGTATGTGTACATGGATCTGTGTGAATAATCCTAAAAAAAAAAAAAAACCACCAAAATAAACAAACAACCAACCAGAACCATCCCCCAAAACCACCCCCCCAAAATAAAAAACAAACAAAAAACCCCCCCAAGAAATGTCTGATTGAGTCAGAGAAAAGTTACTGCATTATTAAAATGGGTGAATCAATTTTTTCTTTCTTATGGTATGTCAAATTTATAAAATATTATATTTCTCTTCAGATAGAGTTACATACTGTGTAGCTCAGAGATAAACCCCATGGTCTTGGCATATGTTACTTAATTGTCTCAGAAGGAAATACCATAAATACCATGCTGTCATCTCCCATGGGCATTTGCTCATCTGTCACAGTGGGAGCTCCAGACTGGGTGAGGTGCTCTAAGACATTTCTTAAACTATGTAAATCACAGCCATTTCTCCTTCCTACTTCCCAAATGGTCAATTATGTATAAACATGTGTTAATAAAAATTTGCTGCTTTTGCCTCCGAGGTAGACACCCAGAAAGCTGTGTGAGTATGATAAACTACAAATGCCATTAATAAGTGATTCAACCTATGACAGAAATTACTAATTTAAAATGCCGACATAGATATGGAAGTCTGAGGGAATCAGGCCCAAAGTAGAAGCAAAACAAAACTATCAATAAAAGTCATTAAAGAAGCAGAAGTTTCTGTGTTTCTCTCATTCTCTTTTGAGGAAACTGTTTTGTATCTACCTACTGAGAGAAAAGTGATGAGAAGATTATGCTGGAAGTGTGCTAAAGGCTATTTAACACATTTGCTGCTTAACGACCTCTGCACAGGTCCAGTTGCCGTATGAGGTAGAAAAGAGCCAACGTGGAAGGGATACGGGTTGCAAACAGCTGTAGCGAGTGTTGGCGCAGACAGATAACAGACAGGCAGCTCAGAAGGTGCTCTGTGCTTAGCTGTGTCAGTGAATAACCAGGGGGTGTGAGGAAAACACCTTACATTGCAACAGCTCGCTCTGTTGGTGTGGTTTTTGACTTCAAACAACCCACGGCAAACGTGTCATCTTTATCAGACACTTATTTTCCAGTCTAAATCAACTCCTATGGACTTACATAGGTCATCATGGTTATTTTGAAAGAGTCCGGTTGAATTTACACCCATCCATATTTAGGATATAGCCAGCCAATGAAGTATTACAACCAATGCCACACTACTGATTAACGTTCCTTAAATATCTAATAGCGAAACGTTTCTGATGTACTGAGAAATTGAATTGGCCTCTGCATTGCTGCTGTATTGATGGTGAGTCTGGAAAGAGTCAGATTAGAGACAATTTTATAACCTTTTTTTCTCTGAGATTCACGGCACTTGAGAAACAGGTGTATATAGACCAGATAGCTTCAGAGCAGCTCATTAATACTTAATTTCAGAGGAAAGGTGAGAAAGATTTTGCATAGAAACAACGCAAAATCTTGATCTGAAAATTAGAAGAACTGAAGTTGAGTTACTTGTAGGAAAATATTGTGGTGATACTCTCGATGCATAGAGGTACTTTCTGTAATTTTTGTTAAACGGAAGGTGAAGATGAATAAGGCGAGGAAGGTAACGTCGTGTTCTAAAATAGTGGTTTAAAAATGGGGTCCAGAGCAATGCGCAGACCATTCTGCGGTGTGGCCAAGGTGCAAGGGACAGTGATGAAGTGAGGGAGATGTCACTAATTTCAAAGTGGCCCCTTCCTCCAAATCCCAAATGCAAATCTAGGTAACCCTCTTTCTTCCCTTGTCCAAACAGCAGCAGATCCACTCTGAACTCAGGCTTCCCCCTTGAGGGTTACTCTTTTTTACCCAAGACCTGAGAGAACTTCCACAATGCAAATGTTGGTTTTTACTAGAGTGCTTCATTTGGAAGGGGGGATTTGAAGCAAAGTCGTTTAATTTTTATTTCTCCATTCATGTTTCATAGCTTACCAAGCAAAAACGCAGCGTCCTTTATTGTGTGGTAAGAGCTCTGGGAGTTCAATATCTTTGTTTGGTAGTATCAGGAGCAGAGGACAACTACCTGGAATTGTTGCTTTTTTGATGCTCTGGCTTTTTGGCTCACACTTACAGGGTCAAATAGAGAGTGGGAATTATGATGAATTTGTATGTTTCCCTTCTCTCCTTAAGAAAAAAAATGTGCAGTGTAATATGAGGCATTTGAATTTATTACCATTCATCAAAGACAGCTTTTGGCAGCATTTTATCACTAACAAACTCCCTGGCATATAAAAACAATACATGTGCGGTTCTGTGAAGCAAAAAGGGAGCTCGATGGGAAGGTCTATTACATCACTTAGGCAAGTTGGGTTTTTTTTAACCAAATAAAATCGTAGAGGCGCCGTTCACATTGCTGTAGCTGAAGGCCATCATAAACCCCTGTTTTCATGGTGTTGCATATCGTTACTGAACCATTAAAAACTATACTACCTTTAAAACCTGCGCTCTGTGGAGGACTCAGCTTGGAAAGGGGAACGTGTCTCTGTGTTTTTAAATTAGGAAAAATATTTGTCAGTTAAAAAGGTCAAGCAGCTAATACTTATTTACACAGTTCAATTTTAAGACCATTGTGTCTTAATGTTCTGCATTTGCTTAAACCTCTATATACGAGGAGTTTTTTAAATGTCTATTTGTCTTTCTCTTCCAAAATCTGGTTTTGTGGGAAGACATTAACTTCATAGTAAGATTTATTATGTCCTGATCACAGAGAGACGAGCGTGTGCACAATATTAAACACTCAGCACGGTACCAGGGAGCGAGGAAGGCTACCTGCATCCTTGTTGCTTGTCTGGGACTGGGAAAAAAAAAGTACCCAGTGCCTTTTAGTAGTCACAACTGTGTGAAGCACCACTAATATCTGTGCCATTACAACTGCACTTAAAATGATAGTAGTAATGAGTAGCCATAATTTTATTGCAAGCCCATGATTTGATTTGCTGAAGTGTCTGCAGAGAGGAGAGAGGTGTGTATCCTTGAGTCATATAACAGTGTTTTCCAAACATCCATCCAAATGTGGAACCCTTTTCTTCTTCCTATACCCTTCATTTTATAAGATCTCAGAAAATCATGTAAAGGTAAGCCCTTAAAATACAGTTAATATTGTAGTGCAAGTAATCATGTAAAGGTAAGCCCTTAAAATACAGTTATTACTTGCACTACAATATTACCTTTTCCTGTGAAGTAGGTGAGGTGTTATGCTGTTTGTCGGAGGAGTCTTATAGTGTCACAGTGGTGTAAAATTATTAAACCAGATCAACATTTTCCATGTGTGTTTCACGTAGGGACGTCCACATCATTTTAATTTTTCATTTCAAAATCATCTGCTGTACTTCTCTGATGAGAAACTTCTCTTTGGTCTTTAAGTATTTATTCATTTCCTTGCATGTTACAGAATTAGTTAAAGCACCTAAACGATGACATATTAAAATGGATGAAAATAAGCGTGGTGGTATGTGTTCTGAAGCAGTCCATCTGTACTGGTTATCTGATTATGGGATATTCATTCCCTGATCACGGATGCAAATTGCATCAGCTGCTCTGTGACCTTCAAAGTCTAATTATTCTTCGTTAATATTAGGCACCTGAGTTTTAAAAAGAAAATATGGGCTGTGTGTACTTGTGATTGAAGACGCGAAGTGCCAGTGTATCACTATTGCTAATTTAAGTCCAGTTAAAATGTCTGATGAACCATATGTAAACCTGAATCATATGTATACCTTATTATAGGCTGCTACATTACTAAGAGAGGAAAAGTGTTCTTTTTCTACATGATTATGATATAATTTAAAATTTTAGTAGCATAAGGCTAGCATCTGACCAGAAATATGCGATCACAAGATTAATAACTAAAGGCTAATAATAAATGGTGACGCACGTTAACATGTCATTTACCTCTCCTGGTTTATGTAGCATCCTGTGAGCTGTTTTACACCTCCACATGGTCTAGGATTCCTGCCTGACTTCTCAGTAGGTGCTTGCCGCTGCGTATGTGTTTGTCATGCTCTTGATGACCTGCTCGACGAATGCTTGTTCTTTGTCTGCCTCCAAGGACGTATGTCCAAAGCACAAAACCTTGTACAGGTGGTTGGTTCTCAAGATGTCCAGTTCAATGTGAACTAAGCGATGTATGGTCAGGAAAAAAAAAAACAACACAAAAAAGAAGGAGAATAGGTTTTACAAGAAAAAGCAGGTGATATATAAGGTGGACATTGGAGTAATAGTGCCCTGATTATCAAATAATATATTTTCAAAGGAGAAAATTAACTGATATGACCATTGTGCTAAATTGAAGCTGGTTTTGTATGGAAGGTGTTACCAAGTGTGTAAAGATACTGTAGACATAAAGATACTGGTCACACGTAGCCTCTGCTAAGGTGAGCTTGGTGCACATCTGAAATGGTGAGAGGGTGAAAGAAGCAGGAAGATGCAGGAGGAGACAGAAAGATGCGTGCTGGAAGCACGTGTGTGATAAATGGAGCTGTGACTGAAGGGGGCTACCTCAACGGATTGCGTCCACAGAACTCTGACTGTTAGAGATTTTTTGGGAGGACCAAAAAAAGCAAAGTTCCTTTCTTCAAAACCTTTTAAACCTCCTCAACTTGTAAGTGGTAAAGGCTCAGAAACTGGGTGTTTTCAAATTTGTGCTTTTAAAAGTTCTACCTTAGTGGTTATTTAAAAGCCTGATTTGGTTTAGCAGTGCATGGTTTGGGGCTACAGGACTTTGCCGTGGAGACTTAATGTTATTTGTGAGAGAGGAGGAGAGCGGGGAAGAGGAAACGAGTGCGGGGCCAAGCGCCAGCTGCGGCACACGTGGAAGCGAGTGTAACTGCTGCATGAAAGCTCCACTTCTAATTTCTGCCTGCATTTCTGTGGCTAGGTTGAATTTTTGATTTTCAATTGTCACGCACAATTGGTGGGATGAGCAGATTAAAAAAAAGATATACATATGGTAAGTCAAAAAAGTTGTATTTTTAAGTACTTCTCTATCTCTTGCCTTACAGATAGGGCAGGTCTGTTTTCAGCTGTAAAAAATCGGAATTTAGCATTTAGTGGTAGTTGTCGAGGTTAGCAAGGTATAGGGGATGTGTGAGGAGCTGGGGAAGAGAGAGAACGCTCTGTGTGGATCTCTACCTGCAAAGCAAATATTGTTTATTGTGTAATAAGTCGACCTGAAAACATCAGGTACTTATTTCTCCTAAACAGCCTCACAATTACACTGGGAAAGAAACCAGTTTGCCTACCTCAGAGAGCTGCACATATGTATTTTTATTTTTTCTTGCTAAAGCCCTAAAAAATGGTATAGAAGCACTTAATACATTTGAAGAATACTAAAAATGCCCTGCATTTTCACAGGAGCTCTCATTATTACAGGATGAGGTAGCCTATCGGAATCAGAAATACATTAGCAAAGAGATTTGGGTAGACACGTCTATATGGATTAAACAGAGCTGCACTTTGCTTTTGCTCTCCTGAGGTTTTTTTTTTCTTTCCTTTTTCTTTCCTTTTTTTTTTCCTTCCCTCCTCTCCTCAATCATAATGAGAGGTGATTGAATTTATTGGGCAAAATTCAAAGCCGAGCCCAGCAGTGGGTATTTTCAGAGTTATGCTTTTCAGATGCTCGCCCTATCGATGAAGATCTGGTTTTAGGCCCAGTTATTTAAGGCTGCCTTAAAGACTAATGAAATACAGCGTGATGGATGCTACCCCGTTGCAGGGACTTTAAAGCAAGTTACTTTCAGAAATGGAAAAAAAAAAAAACCCCATAATCTTCAAGCCCCGCTTTGGTACTACTTTTCGAGATCATACATTTATTTTCAGTAGTAAGATGCTCTACATAACATATATGTTAATCCGAAAAAAATAAACCAGACTATAAGCTGGTTCTGAATTCTCCAGACTAAGGAGAGATTTGTAATTGAAGAGGCAGTCAGGAAAAGCCGGGCGAACACTCTTCGAAAATGCTTCTGTTTTTACCGCTGTGAGAGGTAAGATTTTCAAAGCACCTGAGTGAATGAGGAGCAATAGTGGAAATCCTCTCCCGGCTCTACAATACGGTATTTCTGCCTGACAGTTCGGCGTTTTCCTAAGTGACACACCGTAGTATTAGCATTTTGTCACAAAGCCAGATATATTTAGGCTTCTAAACCTGAAATCCTGCTTTGTATGCTTTGGAGATTATAATTTTTTTATTATTATTATTTTCTCAACATGGTATGTTTAGGAAAATAGCGTGACACCAGTTTGTCACTTTGTAGGTCGTATTTGTATTATAGTTATAGGATGACCCACATATTGGTGAGATTTTTTTACAGATAGCATTATGCAGTCCTTTCTATTGAAAGACCTTGAAAATAATGATCTAAGTGACATCCTTAAAAAAAGTGACTTCAAATTTTTAAATCAAGTATAATATACTTTAAAATTTTTGTCTTACATATTTAGCTTATAATGAAATAATCAAGTATTTTTTAAGATTGTTTGTACTTCACTCACACTTTATATCCAAAGTACGCTGAAGCTTTTTGTATTTAAAAACATCCACATTTTTAAAATCAACTGAGTACAGCTGTTTCAAGAATCTTTTTTAGTATTCATTTGTATTTCAGTGGTTTGACAATTGTTCTGTCTCCTGTTCAAGTGGAAGTGTTCCCTATCTGGCATCAACGGCTACACGTTAAGCACCAAAAATATAGTATAATGATTGCTAAATTTGTAGAGCATAAAATAAGTAAGGATGACAATGTAAAGGCCTAATTTACACCTGAAAAGGGCCAAAAAAGGAGAAAAAAAATATTATGTCGGTTCTGGGTGTTCAGTCCAACCACATACTCATAAAGAGAAAACGCTGCTCAAATGAGGTTTAAGAATCTGACTTGAAAGGTCATGAAATTCAGATTTACATCTAAAATTCATCACATTCTTCCTCGCTGTAGCCGAGATCTTGTAACGAGGAGTGATGTTACTTACAGTGCTTCGTCTCTGGTCGCTCAGGAGAATAAACCACTAAGTGGAATTCCTTTGGTGAACCCTTCCATCAAATGGCTATAGCTCTTCAGTCTGAGACAAAGAGAGGACGCGTTTATATGAGCCTCTAAAATGGCTATTTTTTTTGTTAGTAATTTGTGCAATATAAATTTCTATATTGAAAAACATGATTTCCATATTTTTACTCCTCACTTCAGTTAAGAGAGACTAAATTAAATGTTTGCTATTCTTTGCAATCCACATGAACGATACTAGGGGGATGAAATTATGTTTAAATATGAAATCTGAGCAATGCATTAAAAAACTGCCCCTTAGAAGGAAACAGAGCTATCCTACAAGTTTTTTCCAAAGTGCTCTCCAGGTAAGGAGGAACGGAGAAGGGTCCTTTCCCGTGCTGGGGAGCAACGAGGATTTTCACAGCTTCGAGAAAGTTGCTGCACACATCGGGAGAGCCAAGAATATCGTTGTTTGAGCACTTGCTTGCTGCCTTCTCAGTCAGGCAGAGTACCGAGGAGCAGTTATAGCCTCCGTGTCCTCCATATGCCCGTCTGTGATTTTGGTGAAAATTTGATTCCGAGTATGAAAACTTCCCAGCTTTCTTCCCATGTAAAGTTTGGATTTCAGCATCTTGGCGTTTTCAGTTAAAAAACATTTTGCTGGAAAAATCTTTATGCACTTAACACAGAAAGAATGAAAACAGAGAGGCAAAGACTGTTTCATTTAATACCTTTTTTCTTTTTTTTTTCCACATGCAAGGAGCCTTATTTGACAAAATTCAACCCACAGTGTTCAAGAAACTGTCTGCATTTTTTAACTATTTTTGTCTGTCTCTGGAAGAGTCGTGGTGGGTGACGCAAGTGCAACAGCAGTGCAGAGTTTCTGCCGTGGAAAAGGATAGAAAGGAGGGGCTGGGGAGCAACATAAATAAGATCTCAACCGCTGAGATAAAATACTGAATTATGAAAGAGGAAATATCTACCCAGACAACAATACTCTAAAAAAAATAACTCCTCTTAGACTTTCCATTTCTGCAGTATCTACGCAACTTAGATTTCCACGCAGTCCTTAGCAGAAGGTTCCAGGAACTGGGGATGCACCTTTGTTCTCTAGCAGATACCCTCTAGTGAAGAAAGGAACTAAGCCCGTTCATCAGCTGTTCAGAATCCTAATCATGACATCATTCCTTGTAGTTATAATCGATCTTTCATCATTAAATGCTTTTATCAACACTTTAGCAAGAAGCTCTGAAGATCTATGTGCAGACAAATATTGGTACGTCTATCTTAACGTCCTATATCTCACAGCAAATCTAAAATATAATGCAGGTTGTTTATTTTGTGGTAATCTTTGTGGCACTGTAATGTAGATCCTAGTTATTCGCCGTGTGATAACTATTTTATTCCGAATTCCAACTCCTCTCAGTGCATTTTAATTGAGAGCTCCTTTACTTCTTGTCAGTCTAATCTCAATATTCCTCTACCTGAGCATGGTGGCCTCAAAAAGTTGTTTTTTTGTAAACAGCGCATTAATTTCATACTTCAGCTGTAACAGGGTGCGACCTATTTCTGGCTGCATGTACTTCTTGTATTAAAATACTGGGTGTAGATCACCGTAGGTAGCACACTTTGTCAAGAAAGACTCCATAAAATAATGTTAATCACCATTCTGTCTTCATTTCACCACGTATTTAATTTACAGTAGATAGTGAAATGGCCTCGTTACAGGTATTTAGAGTAGATTAGTAAACTCATTTGTGCTGATTGAGTCCACATTGATTTGTGGTGATTGGCTCCTCAGCGTATACACCTGGTATGAGGTTGACCTGAAAACATATAACTGTGCCGGGGCTGTCTTCCTGTTGTAATTGTATGGGCTGACTTCACTGGGTTACGTGTACGTATTGCAGCTGAACTAAAAGAGGTCTGTTTTTCACTGTGTGCAATTTAGTCACGCATCAATACGTTTTTAATTAAAAGTGTATGACAGGTACAATAGCAGAGTACTCCAAATAATTTTCTAAAGCAGACTGTTTCCTCAAAGACAAGTAATCAGAATCTGTCTCAGCTAGTCAGTGGATGTATAAATTTTTATTCAGATATATGATTAAGTATCTAAAAACTTTATGCTAAATTGTCTGATTTTGGTTGTAAACCCTGTACTGTGAATATTTCAAGTTTATAGTAGCAAAGTGAGGCATTCTTCTTGACAGGAGAAAAAGATCCCGCCAGACAACTGGATTAGCTCATTTTGTAGAAACAGTCGGCGTCAGGACAGTGTATCACAGTCTGAGCACTGGGATCACCCGGCTGGCTCCGTGTCAGGGACTCAGCTGTGGCAGATGGCTCCAGCAATGGCATCGGGGTGCCCACCCCCAAGGTCAGCAGGGCAGCTAGAGGTGGAAGCTGGGTTGCTCTTTCTCCACCATTTTCTTAGCCAATGCTGCCAAAGGAATTTGAAAGAAGGGTGGTTCATGCGAAGGCGTGATAACTCTTGCGGGACAGGTTATGATCAGCCTTAAAACAACGTTGTCCTGTAGGGCTGCCTTACCAGTAATGAAAACAACTGTAGAAGGACTTTCCCACCGGAATGACTGTAAGATGGTGTTATAAGGACCTCAAGGAGTCAAGATGATAAAAAAAGGTTTAATAACCATTTGACTCATCCTAGCTTAAATACCAGAGCTGATGCTGGAATCTGAAAAACCTGAGAGCCTCAACATAACAGGGAGTTGCCGAAAGTTGAATGAGGTTCCAGGATGTCCTGAACTGTGCTTGGGTGCTTGCCAGTGGCTGTAACGTCAGAGCAGGCGAAATGAAGCATGATTCTGTGCCCATTTATTCCCCTTGTTTTGTAAAGCACTTCTCACTTTCTGGGCTGCTTTCACAGTGATAGCAGAAATCTGGTATGTAACAAAACCGAAGGCAAATATTAATTATGAAGGCAGAGAACATATAGGATTATCTGTATCTGTATATCTATATAGACAGAAAATAACAAGATCTGGGTGCTCAGAATAAAATAAAATAAAAATAAAAACTAACAATGCAATACCTTTCCTCATTTTATTGAATCAATTTAAATATCTCCAAGAGCTTTTTTTTTTTTCAACTCAAACCCAAAAATCTTTGTTCAGATTCATTGCTCTGGTGAACGTGCAAAACCAGACAGAGATGCCCATCTGCGTTTCACTAGTTAACATCTTCTACAGTTTCTTCTTACTATTTTGCCAAAGGAAAAGTATTGAGTGGTATTTCTGCATCCTGATATTTGTGCAAATTATTGTTCTAGTTGTCTGAGGAGCGTAGGAAAGCTGTAGATACTGTCCTCGCGCCGATAATATTTCTTTAGTTCTGAGCTCGGGTAATGAGAGCACCCTGGAGCACTTTCTCTGATGCTAGTAGATTAAGGGTCATCAGTTTTATTTCCACACGAATCTCATAAATAGATCTAGTTTATGGAGTATTTCATTTGAGCACGGTATCCTTATTCAGAACATTCCAACTTTCCTGATTTCTTTTTCCATGTAACAACCACAACCTTGGTAGAAATGTTTACCACCACTTGTTTACTGGCTACCAGGGGCAATTTGGCTTTCCCTTTCTCTGTGAACCAAAAGAGGTTTGGCCAGCAAAAGGTGATCAGGATGTCCTCTGCTGTGCTATTTTTCTTACTCTTAGAAAGGGCTGAGAATGTAAAAAATAAAGGAATTCACAGCTGCTCTTTGTTTGTGTTCCAGGATTTTTTTCAGATGTATAAATTGATACCGACCTTATCAGTTCTAGTTATCTTCGCTCTCAGATATTGTGTCCAGGATCGCCACGAGAAACACAACCAGCTCGGGTTTGCAGTTGAGTTAGAAAAGCATTTCCCATCGTAATTACACCATGGTGAGTGAGGGAGGAGAATACAGTCCCCTCAAAAAGATCACTTTCCTCTTAGTGAAGTGTGTAAACACTATCATTCATTAATAGTAAATTAGTGATTACTTTTTGCAGGAAATCATTAGAGGACACGCTTAAGGTTTTAGGTGGTTTTAAATGTTTTCCTTCAATTTTCTGTATTGAAAATATTTTACTTGGAAGCCATTTTTCTTATATCATCTCTGGAATTATTTTACTGCTTTGCTTTCTTAACCTTAGCTCCCATTTAACATAAATTTGTTTGCTCCAATATATGTGCTCTGGTTCAGACATGGGAAGCGCACAGTGACATTCTTTTCTGCACTTATCTGTGCTTTGTAGATACATTTGAAGTCCTAAATATTTAGGTAGTAAATCCTCCCTTTTTTCGCCTTCTTTCATGTACAGCACGTTGGGGACAACATGGAAAATTCGGATTCATGTGCCTGCATGTACCTGCCTCCTCAGAGATGCAAAAAAAACCCCCCATAAACCCAGAAGATCTGGATATTACCTGAGACTTCTTACGTGAGCTTGGAGAAATCACGTAACCTCCCCACGCCTCTGTGAAATGAAGATAACACATTACTCCCCCCACCTATTCTCGGTTTGACTGAAAATTTCTCAAGGCAGAGATGCTTATGTTCTGCAGAGAACGTCACACAATGAAGTGGAGGTTCGGCTTCGGGCGCGTAAGCATTAGTACAATGCAGATTAATATATTTTTTTTTCTCCTTCATATTTATTTAAATAAGAAGATACAATCTACCTCTGCTTGAGCTCTGCCTGAGGTGCGAAATACGTATAAAAGTTCACGTTTTTAGCAGCAAGATATTTCTTAATTAGAGCTCTTCTTATCAGTCTGCTTCTTTTAACCATTTTGATTTAAGTCTTGTCAAGGTCTCCACTTTAAAAAAAATGAAACAAATAAAAATGTAGGGGGTTGTATCGTTAGTATCTAAATGATGTGCATTTCTTTGTGGGTTGCTGTGCCAGAGTTCTTCCCCACAACTCTTAATGGCAGGGGGAACAGGGAAAGGTATATTCTGCAGATGATGTGATGAAGATTAATTTGATGAAGAGCAAATAAGACCTCCACTTGCAGGAGAACTTTCCCTGTGACTTTCTAGAACGGCAATAGATTTTCTATAGAAACCTCTAAACATGAAAGGACACGCACCCAGAGATGCAAGAAACCCCCTAATTAAATGAATTAGAATATAGTGGTCATAAAATTATATTTCTGTTCTGCCATACTAGACTTTGCAACCCCGGGGACATTGTCTAGCCAGCGATCAGGAGTATAAATGAACTCTGACTCTGATAACTTCGAGACCTAACAGAGAAGGAATGGTGGAAAGTTTGCCAGAGAGGCCCCAGAGATAATAGTCAGAATTACATAACGCACATATATAGGACAAAAGCTACAACGATTTTCTCCTTCGGGATGACAGCTTCAACTCTGGATGTGACTTCAATAAAAATGTTGTGATTTGGAGACGCAAATAATGACTGCTGGCCAAATCTGGACCCTTGCAGCAAGCCCGCGTGAAGGGGGATTTGCACGGATGCTGTTTGCAGGAGGCAGAAGCACATCATAGCTACTTTGTAGATATTACTAAGCCCCTTAGTTCTCTCCGAACTAGGGGATTTAGAGTAGTGAATCCTCTGAATTGCCACATTAATTTTCTCCCGTCTGTGCCCTATTCTCATACTTCTGCTTGTGAAACATAGAGACCGTTGCCTTTCCTCCTCTCGACTGGTCCACGCTGTTCCTGCTCTGACATTGGGCAGGATGATGTCTTTGGAAAAATCAAAAAACCGAGCTTACTCATCACAAAATTAAATAATTTCTTAGCTCTTATTAAAGGATATTTCTGTGAAAACTGCTGAGTTTTTACAAATAGTAAAATTCCATTAAAACAACATTATATGTTAAAATAGCGACCAAAATAAGTATGGAATTGAGTGCTCCTTAGCACCTGAGAAGTATTAAAAAGAAAACAGTTCTTTTCTGATGTTGAAAACTTTTTGGGCCTCATCTGCCAAATTTAGGGGCAAATTTTACCTTTGGGTGTGCCTGCTGGATGGTCATCATCTTGAACTGGAGTTATATAGTCTGCATTTAAACCCAGCATGCCGTCTTTATTCTGAACATTGTTTACAAAAGCCTACGAAAGAAAATGACATTTGTCAAAAGCTGTGGCTTGACCATGCTGTAGTGGAGAGTGGTCACGTATCTTTGATTGTCTTCAGAATTATTTGAGGACTTAAGTGTAGTTAAAAATGTGACCTGAAACCAATGCCTCTAAGGAAGAGGAAATTGCTCCGCTGCCACAGAAATACCAGTGCAAGTCAAGGAAATCAGTTGCTTTCTCTAATCTTCTTTCCTATGGAAACTTTGCTAATGAGATCAATTCCAGAGACAGTTGCCTTGATCCGCAGTAGTAAAAGTCCTTCTGTCGGCAGCTAAACAAAGCTGGATAACCTAAAGCTATGTTAAGAATTTGTAGCGTAATATAAGGTGAACAGACAACCTGGCTTTACTGAGGCAATATCGATACTTAAGTGTGTCATATTTTGTTTGAATCTTAAAAATGGCCTGTAACTGTTCTTTTAGCATAGCGTCCTTTCCTCCTGTCCTGCTGCAAATTAGAAGCTGCATGTCATCAACGTGACATGCAATTCAGATGTAGTCCCAGCTGCTTTTGTAGCTCAGGAGTCAGTAGGAGGGAGAGCAGTGGAGATATTCATGTTAGTTCAACGTTTAGGGGTTTTGCTGAAAAGTAAAATCTTTGAGCATACTGAGTGCTAACTGTCTGCTCAATGCCTAACCTTTCTGTGAGCTATGGAAAGAGCCCTGGAATCGGCAAATATTTGTTTAGAAAATAAAAAAAAAAAAAAGACACTTTGTTCGAGATAGTAAAAAATCTGAAAAAAACCCAGACGGACCCTTTATCCTTCCCAGGCTCAAACCAGGAGTGAGGATGTACTAATCACTGGTGAGGCTGAGGGGACACGGCTCCTGGTCTTACTCCTGCACAAGACCTCTGAGCTGTGGGAAGGCTGCTGGAAGGTACAAGAGGGAAGACACGGAGAATAAACAGAGATTACTATTCTGCACATCAGCTCGCAGCGGCCAGGGATTATGTGATTCTGGTACTGGTGCCTATGCAGAAAAGTGATGGGGGCATCTTCTCATTAGCAATCTAGTCCTATCAGTTGTGCCTTTCTTTAATAGCAAGTCTTTTATTGAAAAAAGGTAATTCAGCATCGCTATCACGAACAGGTTTCCATACTGAGTCGGGCAAAGAGTGCAAAGTCTTAGTGATCTCATTCTTCCCACTTCTATTGTACAATGCTGTGAAATTTTTTGGATTTACCTACTCTGCATTTCTGCAATTCCAAGTGACAAGGTGGGTTTTTTCCCTTCTTTTTCCCCCCTATATCTCATTAGTGAATTTTACCTCATCAGGAAATCCTTTAAGATGCCTGAGTTGCTATCCTGGAGAATTAAGTCTTCCATTTATCCTGCTGCTTTGGCACGAGCGGCGTAAATTATCCACTGTTTCCTGACAATGGGTTTGTGTCTTGCTTGGGAGATGCACATCTAGAGGGGATTGCTCAGATGCTGCGGACACTCCATCTTTGACCTAACTCACATGGAGAGGTGGCAAGATGGGGAAGAGACTTTTCATCATCTCAAAAGAAATTTATGTTCTTTGATTTAATGAATGAAGGTGTGTTCTCACAGTCTTTTTTTTCCCCAGTAGATTTTTTTGTAGTTCTGCTGCAGATTCTGAAAACTGAAATTATTTTAAGGTGACAGTGCTGCATTTTTGAGGTGTTTCTTGATGTTCAGTAAGATCCAAACAGGAATCACTTACATGTTTTGTAGGTGGTCGGACAGCAGAAGTAAATCAGTAGCAGTTTCTGTCACAGTGTCTGTCAAATGGAAACGCACCTAGAAGTAAAACTATAACTGAAAAGAAAGATGATGCGAAGGTTCGAGCCACATTCGGTTTTGGGCCTGTTGTCACTCCGTGACAGGGCAAGGAGTGATGGGTTTAAACTAAAAGAGGGGATTCAGACTAGAGAGAAGTTTTTTACAGAAGAGGTGGTGACCCCCTAGCCCAGGCTGCCCCGAGAGGTGGGAGCAGCCCCATCGCTGGCCCCATCCCAGGTCAGGTTGGCCCTTGGGGCTCTGAGCCCCCTGCTCTGGGGGCAGATGTCCCTGCTCCCTGCAGGGGTTGGACTGGGTGAACTTTGAAGGTCCCTTCCAACCCAAACCAGTCTATGACTTTTGGGGACTGTTAATTAGCAGAGCTGACTTAGAGCCGCTAAAGGTACAAGGATGTAAATCCACCGAACACGAGCTTGAATTCCTCTAACCCAAAGCACCGCAGGATTCAAGGATGCTCGTGTGCATGGTTTAGATTAAAGCCCAGCTAATTCAGGCAGGGCTGGGGAATTTCTTCACCCCAGTAATTTCATCACTGGTGTATTAGCAGAGGAAAGGAGCAGTGCGGGTCTCCCAAGGAAGATTTCTGCCAGCTGAAATGGCCTCTCTGGTCTTTCACATTATTTGGTTTGATTATTAATTTACTGCAGTGTAAACAGAGAGCTCAGTGTTTTCATCTTTTCTTCTTCAGTGGAAGTAGAAGGTGGCATGAAAACAAACCCTTATAAATAGTGGTGATTGTTTGATTGGTAATAATTGCAGAAGAATTAAGGGAAGAAAAGTACTTGGCTAAGGCAAAGAACTGGCTTCAAGGGTAAAATCCACGTTGGTTACACCAGGATCTAGGATTAAATCTAGAATTGCTTTAATCTCTGGCAGGATCCGCCTTTAAAATTGGGTTTACTTGCACAGACCTTTAGTGACAAAGATTCTGTTGATCTGACTTGTAGTAAAATTTGCTGAAGTAAACAGAGAGATTTGTGGAGAAAGGGCAGCAGCTGAGAAGATGCTGAGACACTTCTGTACGTGTGGGGTCTGATGTCCTGGGATGTAAAACATGCTTTACTCTGGCTGAATTAAACTGGAGCAAGGTCAGGCTCAGCTCCTGTGATTCTGCACAAGGGCAGGTGTTTGGTGAGAATTTAGTTATTTGGTCACTCTGCCGAAGGACAGTCATTTGGTGATGCTAAGACTTTATTATCTTGAGCTACAGAAGGCAGCATCGGTTCCCAAATTTGCAGCTTCTTAACATTCATATTTCCGAATTTAAACATGTGTGTTAGGAAAACACCCATATGCAGACGAGGGGATAATTGATGTCATCTGAGTTAGTAAATTTGTTTGTGGATAATTGGAAAGATATTTATTTTAAGTCCAGCGATTCCATTTTGCTGTAAATTTAGGTCTATTTTGTTCCTGTCAAATATGAGCTCACGTATTATTACATGACAGAGCTTTGAGTAAAATGATACATTTTCCTCCAGATCAGGCTGTCTGGCCTTAGCAAGTTTATTCAGGCAGTGGAAATCCCTTATTAAATACATTTTTCAAAACTTCCTGCAATACTGTTTATTTATAGATTACAGGGGAGATAATCAGTGCTTTCCACTCATATTCGCTTAGTTCTTCCTAATGATACCTAGTCACACTCAGTCATGGTCATGCATACTCTGCTCCGCTCACAGTAAATTCCATCCGCAGTAAATTTGAATTCACACTTCATAGTCAATCATTTAACTCATTCACATCAGTCACACTGAATCAATACTCCCTCTCTCGTTTTTCCCCCTAATGCTCACTCCTTTCCTTTCACATTTACTCTTAAACATCTGCAATCATACTCGTTTGCTTGGTGTCTGTCCTCGTAGCAAGAACCTGGCTGTCATTAGCTGTAAGCCCTCCGTTACTCATAAATTAAAACGGTTATTGCAGGCCTAGACATACATTGCCCAGTCCCAGGTACTGCTTAGATTTCTTGCTGATGGCAACAAAGCAGAGGTGATGTTGCTCTCCTTATTTTGGAGAGGAGCTTACACACGTGAGCGTTTTACCTCGTTACTCACAGTGTAACCCCGAGTGTGCGATGTGGATCTGTTAGCCTTAGGTTGTTTGTTTTGGTCACCCTGGGGACGCACGACAATTAAGCAGAGTTGATGCTGCTTCCCCCCCACACCTT
>NW_010406375.1:1150-4998 GCF_000710305.1 Buceros rhinoceros silvestris | reverse complement strand
CCCCCATTTAATTTGATTCTAAACAGAGGTGAAATACTGTGAAAACAGGATGGGAGGCTAAGTGTATTGTTGTGGTCAGAAATCATGAAAATGAGCAGTGCGGTGAGTAGAACAGGGTTTATTTAATAAATAGGATTTTGTGACCTGAACCATTGTAAACTCTTTTGTCTCCGTGGCATATCTGAAACCTGGCTCAGGAGAGAATGAACCTACCACATTGTTCACCGAAATTTGGTCCAGTGTCTTGGGTGTCGGGGAGCTATTTCATGCAAGACTGAATGGTGGGTAAAAGGGATTGTAGATATATTTGTGCTTTCTTTTGCTTCCAGATGGCATCAAGCAACTATTTTTCTGTGAAGGCTTTGATGTCAAAATGCTAAAGATACCTTAAAGCTCTAAATTTCCCACGGAGCATTACAGCACGGAAGTCACTAGTAAGATTTCCTGGTTTTAAGAGCTAGAATGTGCAAGAATATTAATGCAAATGTTTAAATATTGAATTTACTGATGAAGAGCTTTTTTTTTTTATCCTCCATTGATAGCTGGAAAAATAGGAAGTAGGATTCAACCAAAGAACACCAATCCAGCCCCGCTGAGAACTAGATGTTACGTATGAGTCCACATAAATGGTGAGTAGTGGAAAATAAGGGCGAGGAAGAATCCATAAAGGTCTTGATGAAATTGCTGAAGCAGCACTGGTGGGCAAACACTTGGTGTGCGAAGTGTCCCTCAACTCTCAGGGCCCAACAGAAGGAAAGATGAGCCAGCCTTACTCGCAGCATATTGTGACTTCCAGCGAAAGGAGAAAGAAACTATTTTATTGGATTAATAGCATTGTGTTTGGGGACAAAGAGCACTTCCCGTGAGAGGCAGAAAGATCATGTCTATCATCTTGAGATTGGCCTAGGAGGAGAGAAAGTACATGTGATAGACTATTATCCTAATTTTTGTCCTGAAAATAATATGCGTATGGACAGTGGAGCATCAGCTGTAACCTCGGAGCCACAAACCTGAAGCAAAGAGCTGTAAGTGGATTGTTCTTTCCTCTTTTCTTATTTTTTTTTTTTTGTTCTGTTATTATTCCTTAAAAAGGAAAGAAAGGAAACAAGACAATTACATGCTCTGCGGAGTCATGATAACCAATAGCAGAAGTGAGCAGGGAAATGGGTCTGGACAGCTGAGGGCTGAAGTGAAGGGGAAGGGAAGCAGAGCTGGGGAGCACCAGCCCCGCCGCGTGCCACTGAGCACCCAGGTACGGGGGGCACGGACAGAAAGGTTCACATGGCTTTTGATTAACGCTGCCAGGGCAAGACGCAGCTGTAAAGTTACTGGTGGAGGGGCACCTTGTGTTGCCTGGTCTGTACAGGACGGCGCCGAGGAGTTTCCATGGCCCTTTTCTGCTTTCCCGGGAGAGCCTCACCCATCCGTAACGCGGCAATGACCGCTGAGGGGTAGAGCAGGAGCTGACCCATAGGCAAGAACCGGTGGAAAACTTCCCTAATGCCTTTTCTGTATCGATAAATCCTTTCACTACTGAAATATTCTTTTCACCCTCATGTTTAGTTTTGCTTTGGGCAGATTTTTTCAGCAACGCAGTTCTTAAACAAAGATTTCTGTGTCAATTAGCGAAATGCATTTGGACTTTCTTTCCTCGGTGTGTGCTTCACAGATGTTCGCAGAAAAACAAAGTTTACCCAAATATTTCTGAGGCTGGAGTTTGTATATACAGCCTCTCTCTTTTCTTTCCAAAGGGTACCATATTAACAATTCTTTTCTTGCCAGTATAAATATTTTTACTGCAATTAACTGCATAATGGTACAGCCCAGATACTTGAAGAGGGCGAACTTAGCCGCTACAATTTTGAGTCATGCCTTTACGGTAGCATCCACCCCTGATGTATTAGAAATCAACTGATTTTTTATTGAAAAAACATCTAAATATGGGAATAATTCCCTAACCTGTTTATTTTGAAAAGTGGTTTGCCTTCTAACAACACCGCCGTAATGAACATCTATTAGCTTTGTTTTACTTTATTTTATTTTCTTTTTTTCTGAGTCACTCTTTGATTTTCAAAACATTTTGGTCATCCACAGACTCGAAGTCTCCTTCCAGGAGAAACACTAAAGAATCAAGTGCATCTCTCCTGCCTTTTAAAATTACCCTTCAGGGCAGTGCACACACAGAGTGACCCTGGCTTTTGACAAACCTTTGCTGAACAAAATGTAACAAGCCCTGTATATTTTGAGCAGCATTTTCTATTCTGACAGAGACAGCTCGGTAGCATTTGATGTCTGCTTGCTGGTCATAGATAATGGTGCATCTTGGGACCATTGTCATCCCTGTCAATAAGATGGCCTGGGGGGACGGGCAACAAAGCTACCTTTTGATTCACCGTTTTTCCTTCCTTCCCAAGACATTTGTAAGCCTGTGGTCAGCCAGGTCACTTTATTTCATCCTGATGTGCCTTGATAATAGCATCATGTCTAACAAAAAATTTTGACAGACCATCGATGTATGTTTCTTTGGTTCCTAGGTTGTTTTCTATGCCTCCTCAATGTCAAACAATCTTTGAAAGCTACTGATTATGTTTGTTTGGACTCAATTTGACAAGATTCCTCTTCTTTGAAGCAATTAAGCTCCTGAGGATGGATCTTGGGATTTGAACTAATTTTTTTTTAGCATTGCAGGAAGCTACCAGCGCATATCATACGCTTTGACTTTTTTGATTGTTTCAAGGTTGTGCTTTCGTTGTGTATAGAAATACCTGAACCCAGAGGAAACTTTAAAGCTTTAGACGAAAATAAAAAAGGAAAAAGAAAGATTCACAGCTTAAAACTCAAAGTTTTGCCTATGTATAAATTTATTTTATCAGAAAATGGCAAGTTTGGCAAGTTCAGGTAGGGAATTCTCTGCAGAATTTCACTGCTCTGAAGCTGTATGTGCTGTCCAATCACAGAATATGCTTTAGCAGCTAATCTATTAAACCTTCTGCTCATGAAGAGATGGCAAATAAAGTATTTTCCTCAGCTGGCCCCAGAAAACAACTCGCAGCCTGGCTTGCTTCTTGTTTAAATCAGTTACAGGCAACGTAGCACATTACAAATGGGAATGAGCAGTATTTTTAGTTTCATCTGTTAGCTAAATTGTTCAATGGTGATACCGTCGTTCAGCAAAGCATCTCCAGAGCTGCACGACCAATTTTTTTGGCAGTCACAGGCTGAAGTTTGCATCCTGCCCCTGTAACAGTGGGCATGAAGCACGCAGACGTTTAATTGGGTGAGGGCTTCTTTTCTTTCGTTGGCACATAAAGATGAATTTCTCACAGTCCATGTACTGCTAGAAAAGGCAAATGGTAATTTCCTGTTAACGGGGGGAAAAAAAAGGCCTCTCATTTCTGAGCTATGTTTTCAGAAATTTTTGTTGTTTTTCAAAGTATTTCATTCTAACCCTTTATCTTTTATCACTACAGAGCAGGAAAGACCTTCCTTTTCAAAGTAACCACGAGTAACAAATCACCTTTTTTTATATTTGATTATATTTGAAGCCAGATCCCAAAGGGCCTGGCACGTCCAAAGTCCAGATCCGATGTTATGAAAGGAGGTGCCCAGAAGCCTGAGTCTCTTGGACTTTGACAGCAGCCAGACAGAGAATTTTGTCTTCACGTTGTCTTCAAAGCAGTGGGGAAGCATTGGGATCGTTGGTAGTAGAAATCCGCAGGAATAAGCAACCTTTTCAGACCATCAGCCCATTCTTCCTGGGGAATCAGCAAAGATCACTGAAACGAGACTAAATCTGAGGCACATTCCCATGCCAGCAAAATTTTGATGGCCCAGTCTAGGGTCCTGCT
>NW_010406375.1:0-1073 GCF_000710305.1 Buceros rhinoceros silvestris | reverse complement strand
GTAGGCAACTTTGCCTCAGTTTCCCTTAGATAAAAAGGAGGATATAAATATTAATCTCATTTTAAAAGTAGTTTGATATGTCTCATATTTGATATGTCTCATTGAAAGTAATGCAATGTGTAGGCACAATGGTAAAAAAGATTATTTTCTTTCCTGGAATTTGTATTTAATTTTAACATCATGAGTAAAAAGACAACCCGTTATTTTTTCACATTTTTGTTTTGATTAGGAGTTATTTAAAACATATTTATAACAGCTATAGATTAAAATGCAGCCAATAGTTACTGCAAATTCCTGCATTTTTCTTGCTCATCATAACATATCAAAATTGCAAATTTTCCCAAGCAATTCAGCTCCTTTTGCCTTGCGGTCAGGATCTTCCTTCTCCCTCCCGTACTCTGAGCCGAGGACAATGATTTCTGCCCATGATAACGCCACCAAAGCCATCTCTGAAGGCCTCTGAAAAAGTACTGAGGATGTAGAAGGACTGACTGGTCTGCTTCCTTCTCATTGGTATTTTTTTACATGGATACAGTATTTCCATGAAATTAACACTGATGCTTTTCTGGCTTTTATATCCGGTGCCTTTCCATCAGGCTATCTATAGTTCATCAGGGCGGTATTGTCTAGTTATTCTTTCATATTAAATGATCGGGTTATTACTTTTGTGTCTTTAGAATTTTTCATTTTACTGATTTCCCCACATTAAAAAGATGATAAATTATAGCAGCCATTAAGGGCCCAATCCTGAATTCTTAATGTGGTAATTTCCATTAAAGTTGCCCCGACATAGATTTATATGGATTCTGATAAATTTCTGCTTGGCAAATTCCTAGAGAAACTACAGAAACCTGAATTAAATTAGTCTGTTAAAATAATCAACATGAGCCTGATCTTGTCAAGGAAGTTGTAGATGAGTGTGTTCCATTCATCGCAGGACAGGAGTTAATGACTAATTATTGAGCACCAAAACGGGAGAAGGGCAGTGGGATTTCCAGGCACATGAGGGATTTAGGACTGAACCCTATTTCTGCTTTAAATCTGTCTAGTCCACCGCTTTTCTTTTTTTTTTT
>NW_010406374.1:8828-31170 GCF_000710305.1 Buceros rhinoceros silvestris | reverse complement strand
CCTTCCAACCAGTCTCCTAAAAAGGTTGAAGTCTGCCCTTTGGAAGTCCAAGGCGGCAGTTCTGCTGACCCCCCTCCCTACTGCTTCTATGACTGAAAATTCTATTATTTCACAGTCACTATGTCCAAGACATCCTCCAATCTTCACACCATCCACAAGTCCTTCTCTGTTGGTAAACAGCAGGTCCAGCAGGGAGTCTTCCCTGGTTGGTTCCCTCACCAGCTGAGTTAGGAAGTTGTCTTCCACACACTCCAGGAAACTCCTGAACTGCTTCCTCACTGCTGTATTCAATTTCCAGCAAATATCTGGTAGATTGAAGTCACCCACAAGAACTAGTGGCTGGGATCATGAGACTTCCCCTAATTGTTTGTAGAATATTTCATCTACATCTTCTTCCTGGGCGGGTGGCCTATAGCAGACTTCCACTGTGATGTCAGCCTTGTTGACTTCCCCGATTCTGACCCATAAGCATTCTACCCTTCCATCACCATTGCTGATCTCCAGACAGTCAAACCCCTCCCTAACGTACAGCGCCACTCCTCCTCCTCTCCTGCCTGGCCTATCTCTCCTGAAGAGCTTGTAGCCATCCAGCACAGCACTCCAATTGCGCGTATCATCCCACCATGTCTTCGTGATGGCAACTATATTGTAGTTTCTCTTTTGCACAACAGCTTCCAGCTCTTCCTGTTTGTTGCCCATGCTGCGTGCATTGGTGTAGAAGCACTTTAGCTGGGCTAGTGATCTCTTTGCCTTTTCATTGAAGGGAGAAGGCCTGACTCCTGCTTGACCCCCCTCTGTCACTGCCTCGACTCCTGGCCAGCCAGCGACCATTGTGTCTGACCCATCCCCAGACATAGGGCGCTCAATCTCTGCTGGTGCAGCATACCCAAGTAGCCCTCTGGGACACTGTCCGATTAACAGCTCTCAGGTTTAGTCCTAGCAAGCCAGATGTAGATACAAGGAGGCTATCAATTAATTACGGAATATTACCTGTAAAATTTTCAGGTGAGATTTTTTCCCCCACTTGCATAATACTAAAATATTCAAGTATTGTTGGTAGATTTATCATTCACCTGCAGACCACCTCATCTATGAAAGCTTAGGCAGATTGAGAACTACCTTTAACTACAGCAGAGTCCCAGGATCTACCTCAGTACAGAATATCAAAAGTAGTAAAGGACAAGCAGTCATCAAAACATAAAGACATTCAAAAGCACAGAAGAATTACATGCCCTGTTAGACAGTTTCCTGTCTTCTTCAGGCTTCAGACAGAACCAAATTTGGTCACTTCACAGCAGTTCTATGAGCTGGCACATTTTTATGGCAACTGCCATTTTGTGTTCTAGCACTTGAGCTGCCATCCAAAAAGCTTTGACTAATCCCTTAAAGCAGCAAAAAACTTCAAAAATAAAAACGTTTGTTTGTTGACTATCTGCAACAATGACTTGGGATATAAGAATTCATTTCAAGGTAATAGGTAAAAGAAATATCACAGGAACCTATAGAGCAATGGACAAAGCATTATTATAAATCACAAAGATTCCCTTATTCTATTACTAAATTACACCTGGGAGCACATCTTGAGAGTGCAACACTTAGGTATTTTCTCCAGCAGGTGCTATTTTCCATCTATAAAAGCACTTAGAAATAAAAGACTAGATGCTTTGGTAGAAATCATTACAGTCATTGACCATTAGAGAAAAAAGTAATTCTTTGGGTTCAACTAAAAGCAGTAAGTGTCCTTGCTATTCCCATGATTTCATGCACAAGAACAGGTCAGAAAAGGGGATTTTCTCTTTGTGGATACAACAGGAAACTTTGGAGATTTTGGTTGATTTATCTTGTAGTCATGTAATTTTGTTTCTGCAATACAAAAGAGCAGATTTAACTCAGAAGCAAGTATCACAGTGTCATACTGTACATACAACTAATTTTTGAAAGCAAAATGAACTTACACAAACATCATCCACAAAACACTAATTACTTAGGATTATTTTGTGATTTTTCACAATATCATTCTAGAATTAAACACACATCATTTGAGACACTATCAGGAACAACGTCATTCATGTACTACTTTGCAAGTATTGTATTTGGCATTTTGAAACCCCAGAGTCCAGCTAACAGATTTCCTTTTTTATGTTATCTAGAAGTTTCAGAGAAATACTTAAGAAGGCAAACAGACCAGAATTATTCTGAGCATCTTCCCTTTGCTATGTAAAATAGAAATCCTCAGACATCCTCAAAATCCAGAGCAAATTATTATTTCACATTAGCACAGGGGCTCTCAAAACATGCATACCAGTCACCACTCTACAGAGCACAGTTCTGACTGTCAGCCAGCTACTGGGATAGTGACAGGTCTAAAATACACCTCTATTTGCAGGACACTGATTTACCAAGGGGGTGAGGAGGAAGTTGAGGGAAGGTGGCACCCTGGGAGACTTCCCCACCTCCCAAGCAGTGGGAACTGGCACAAAGAGCTGCCTCAGCTGTATCACAGCACTACATACACAGTTAAACTTAATTGCAGTTGCACATTTTTATTCAACAGTTTGAAGTGTTCAAACAAAAGAACCTGTTAAGTAAAGCTGAGATTTACCGTACCTGTTCCTTTCAAAAACTTCATTAAATCAGCTTCTCATTAAATAGCAATGATGGGGAACTGTTCACAATGTATTTAAAATGCAGCTTCATAAGTCTAGCTAACAAATCCGGGTGTGGCTGTCTCACAATTGGCAAGGAACATGTGTCTTTCAAATATTTCCAGTTCTACTGTACAGCAGCTTGGGTTTTAGGCAGCATAACGCAACAGGTTAAAACACATTTGGAGTTATCTCATGCCATTGCCACAACTACAGGGCGTGCCTCTTGGCTCTGCTGGAGGTACTCTTTATTATTCATAAGCTTGCCTGTTCAAAGAAAAACATCATCATTTCTTTATAGTAAGGTATATAGTAAAGCACGCTGATTTTTACAAAGCAAAGTCCAGCCATTTAGGATTTGCTAAAACAGACAATAAGCATACAAAAACTAATCGATATAATACATCCAAGAAGTTCAAGAACACACATGGAAGTTAAGGGGAATAGCAAGACCTCTCATTGAAGGGTCAAGAAACCAAACTCTTACGTGGTAAGAGATCGACAAATCACCCAGAAATAATAACCAATCAACAAGTATGAAGTGGGAGATAAGGAGAAGCATAAGCTTTTTTAAATGGTGACCAAGGGAGAAAAAAAAAGGGAAGAGGATGATATACTGATAACCTCTCTCAAGGATATATAGATTGACCTACACTTATAAGCACAGAATTAACTGACAGATGCAGAATCTTTTGTAAACTGATAGTAAATCATAGGTACAGCACAGCGTCCATACAAACAAAAATTATGGACAATTACAACCTTGAAAGATTTTTAAAAAAAGAACACAGCTAAAGTCATGGACACAAGCAGGAAACAGTTATCCGTGGTATACAAAGATCGGTGAAATTTCAGTAAGTTAACTAGAGTCTCACAACAAACTTAAGAGCAATTTTCTCCTCCACAACATGTAATTGTGACAGTAGGACAACATCAAGGTCAAAATTATAGCTTGATTCAAGAAGTGAATCCATTCAAGATCACACACTTTGCAATATAACACCCCAAATCTGTCATCTCCAGCACTGGCAGCCCTGAAGGTAGTAGAATGCTGTAAAAATAACTGCTTGTAATATGCTGTTTCCTAGATTTTCTCCTCATATTAAAAAAAAAAAAAAAGAGGCAGGGGGACAGGGAGCTGTTAGGTACAGTTTCAGCAGTATTTAAGGCTTAAGATTTCACAGTCTCCAAAAGTGATATATATAAACCAGTTTTTCTTAATAAGTGTCAAACTCTTTTCAGTACATATGATTTGCAACTTATCCTGAATGCCACCAGAACTTTCTCTTATTAAATCAAAGTTTCCTAGGCACCTTTTGGGGCGGGAGAGTGAAAGAATGACACGAGAGTCACAAATGAGTCACCTGAAACTACAGACTAGCAAACAAAGTTGAACAGGCTCCAAAAGAAGCCCCTGCAAAACCTGAAACAAATCCCACACATTCCTATATCATCAGAAGATTCATATGTATGTAAACAGGACCAAAAAAAAAAGTTTTAAAATAAGGCCTAGGACATTGAAGTTAGATTCTTTTTCATGCACCACATTTTCAACTGTTCAAGGCTTGCATTCAACATTCTGATTTGTAAAGTACAGAATTTAAGATTATGCAATTGCATGATGGCTGCCCCAAAATATTACGCGCTGAAAACAAAGTGTTTACAGACAAAGCTTGCCAAACATTCATTCCATCAAACCCACAACTCAACCACTACTTGAGCTAAACTTGTTTGAACTAGACTGAAATACAGATGTAAAGTATTATGTTCATACTAAATTGCAACATGAATGCCAGAAAAACAAAAACAACACACCTGTTGGAATGCACTCACAGAAGCAATCTGCCATGCACAGATCTGGCAGTGATAGCCACGCCATTGTAATACAGATTTGAAAGAGGAGAGAGAAAAAAAAAAACAGAACAGTAAGTTTCATTACAGGAACACATAGAAAATTCAAAAATACCACAGATCACCAATATTGTTTAGGTGGGTTGTTTCCTGCCCCCCACCCTGCTCAGAACTGCACTCAGAATCGAAAGGATCGACACACTCTCAGTGGGGGTCAGAAGTGGTGGGAAGAGAGAACCAAGGAATCTGCCACCTATCGATTTGAAGTAGAACTTAAAACATAACTAGATTATTCTCATCCAACAGCTGTGTATTGTCTAAAGAAAAAGACTTCATCTCATCCCAGTTTCTACTGTCCAAAATTACCCACAGCAGCTTCAATTAACATCCTCACAGCAGAAGGATATAAAAACAAAATAACTATAGAAGAATTATTGTGGCTGGGAATTCTCTCAGAATGAGACAGCAGATGCACCATACTCACAAAGTTGCTTATTTACATTGTTTGCATAGTTACAACTTATGACTTTTGTTTTACAAATAAAAATTATACCAGCCTTCAGATTTTCAGGTAAGTAATTTCCTTTGCCAGTTCGATTCACTGCTTTTTAAAAATTTACCAGCTTTGCTGGTCTTCAGCAAAGGCAACATAGAAAGACCCGGAAATAACTCACTACATTGTTTTTAGGATGTGGTTAGATGAGCAAATCTTTTGATGCAGCTTCTTGCCTCTCTAGTGCATTCTCAGTTGTGCAAGCACTTAGGAGGTGGAAGAGGATAAAGCAACAGCAAAACAACTCAATGACTTATGCAGCAGCAATGTACCTGGGAGGGGGGCCCAGAAGCAAAAATCTATAAGTGAGGACAGTCATAATGCAGCTTCAGGTGTAGGTCTGACACATAAGGCACCTTGGTTCATCATTAAGCATATTACATTAAGCTGTAAGTCCCTTTCCTAGGCCAAAGAAACAGATCTGGGATACACATCTCTATCACAGAAAAGGAAAGCAAGTGAAATCCTGGCCTCCAAAGCCTGCACTTAAGCACGTTTCAGTCTTAGGTGCTTACATGGGCTTGAAGCTTTCAAATGAAAAATAAACAAACAAAAAAAACCCCAAAACCCAAACCTATATTCTGTCTTAACCACATCTTGATCCCTTGCGCACATTAAGATTGTCTCACTAACATTCAGAAAAGATGGCCATTTAGCATGCAATGGATTAACAAGCGATATCTCTGTACAGTTTAGTTTAAGTAGCAATAACCTAAGAAATTTTGAAAATTCACAAAATAATTGCAGTTTGGATTCTTTTTGATAGAAGAGTAAAGACAAAATATAAACCATTTCAGAGAACAACTCATTACAATGAAGAGCCTAAGTAGTCTTCCAAAGAAGGCTCTAAGGAAAAAGGTTTTCAATAATCCTCTATTCGCCATAGCATCACAGTGTACGTTAAAAACACCTTTACTCCTCCTCCCTCAGCTGTACTTGTTTTAGGAAACATGAAAAAAACCCACCTGCACACAGGCAAATTACATTCCCCTGCTTCATCACATCAAGCACAGAAACTCTTCATGTTTAAAAGGAAAAATTAAGTCAAATCCATGTCAGCATTGCATTGCAGGAATTACATTTCCTTTCATAGAAATAAAAGGGCTTCAAAGTCACTGTACTAGAGCTGATTTTGTCACAGGATGATTCTTCCTGTCTAACAAGACCCTCACAAATTCCTACAATTTTTTTTTAAAAGTGCCTCTACTTTTGAGTCCTTAACAGCATAGAGTCCACAAGAACAAAAGGTCAAAAACTTACAATCGATCACCTATAGCTATTAAGCTAAAATAGTCAAGAGAATAGCACAGAAAAATTCAGATACAGTTCCAAGTATGCACTGTGGAACAGATCTTCAAAAGCAATGGGAGGTTTCATTCTCAGCCCACTACTGTTCAAGCTTCTTCACAATGTTAGGTTTCTAATGCATGCCAAAAAATTACCAGGCAAAACCTTAATATGTCAAGAAAAAAGATGCTTTTCAAATTAAATGCATTTTAGGATATACCAAACCCAAAGCAACTTCCTGAAGTTACTCCTCAATTACAGTCATGACCTCCATATACTAAAAGCAGTTTAATAAAATGCTCTGCTTCCCCCAGGTTTCATAGCCATCATGGCACTTCACTGTATTCTTCCATTTCAAAATAACACATGTAAAAAAAATTCATCTCCTTTGTCTCAACAAACTGTGTTCTACCACCATATATCCGTGTTGTGGAAAGCACTTCATGTCTGCTACTGCCATTTTCCAGGTGTAAGTGTCCAGATCAATCATATTTTGCCTTATTCTGAAAAGAGACTGAATTTGACTGGTGTCTTTATCCTTCATAATTTCATGTGTTCTTTCCACTTATGTAGCAGGAAGTGGCACGTTCTGCATTATAGTAGCCAAATACCTACAAAAGTAAGGTTTAGGCAAGATAAGTGAATTCTAACCCTGCTTATCAATTCCTTTAGATAGCTGTAGATTCACAAAACCCCTCAGATTTTCATTCTTGTCAGAGTTAACATCTGGTCAAATCCAAATAATGGTTTTCATCTAAAACATATAAAAAGTTTGAGATATGATTTTATAGCAACAGCATCATCACACACACAAAATAATCCCTTTTTCCTTCAAAGCATTCTAGACTTGTTTTCTTCTTTTGTAAAAACCTTATCAAGAAAAATTTCAGTCACAGTTATAATCATATAAGCAGTTCACAGCAAAAACTGCTAAACTGAAGACTGCGTGGCAAGTTCAATTATGCAGGCACCACACACTTCAATATTCCTTTAGGTACAAAAAAAAAAGAAAGCAATTTGTGTAATTTGTTCAAAATGCAAAAAGCCCTTTTGGCAAGATCATCCTTCAGCTGAAGATCAGTTTGAACACTTGCCTGCTGAAAACATCACCCATTCACATCCCACAACAAACAGTAACAGCAACTTAAGCAAGCATAGGAGTAACACAGCTCTGAACCACTTGGTTCTGCTAGAAGAACGGGTACCTTAAAAGAGCAGGAGAACCTGTGAACGCTTCTTAGCAGAAATAACCGGTGGGTTTGTGCTTGGTAGTTGTTTTTGGTGTTTTTTTTTTTTCCCCTAATTAACCTTTACCAAAGTCTCTCAGCAGTGCTACAGCAGTAGCCTTAGATGTACAGAGCTACTTTGAGTAATTCAATTTCCCTCTTACTTCACACATGATTAGAACTGCAAATTGGCAAATTCTAAAAATGAAATGTCTGTCACAGAAAATATATACAGACAAAAAAATTTCTTATGCACAACTTAACTGAAATTCATTATCACAAAGTACAAAACCTGCAAGCATTTATAATGTTTGTTATGAGACTCAACTGACAAATATGGGGATGTGATTATGCCTGGAACATGTGTTCTTGTATCAGTTTTTACTTCTCCTCTGCGCCGGCTGGAGTTAAGGCTTACCCGTCAGGAGAAGCAGTGGTCAGTACAGTCACACTATAAAGCAGGATGACGATTCCGTAGCATTTCTCCTTAGTAAAGCCTCTCAACCAAAGAACAACCTGGTACATGTCTGGAGTTCAACTGCAGCACACCTCTCCTGCCCATTGCTCCCTCTCCTCTTTCAGGGTTCATTAGCCAATGGTTCAGTTAATTATCACTGGATCTACTAAATTAGTGTTGATGCAGTTATGCAAAGTGAATTTAGCTTTTAAGAACAGTTCCCATTTTATCTGCTAAAATACATGAAAACAAAGACTAATCGTGCTAGTACTCTGTATCATGTCTTCTCTCAGCAGTGAAAATGGAAAGAATAGTCCAAAAAGTAAACTCCTTAAGAATTGCTTCAATTACACAACTTTTCAAAAGCATCACATAAAAAAAGAGCGTCAGCAATGCTGACTACCTGTCCACAGAACCCCGAGTTGCCTTTGCAAAAAAATATTAGTGAAGTACTAGTGCCTCCCGCTCCTCAGTATTAATTCTATTTGCTCAAGCAATTTTAGATCAGTCTGATGAAGTCATAAGGAACTAAGAATACAAATTTATGATGAAGTGTAAGAAATTTTAAACACAGATATCCCTTATAGTTCCACACATGATGTACAGGGAAGGTCAGTTTAGCCCAGGCTGATGCGTGACTTTGTGAAAGGCGTATCACAGCCTGGGAGCCTCTGTTCTCCAGGCGCTCCCTGGTGAGAGCATTCCACGTGCTGTCAGAGTGAGACACGCAGCCTTCTACAAGCGCATGAGCATGGGCAGAGCAGCACTACCAGATAGAGAAAGTATTTCACCTGGAATTTATTGTTCTCCTGTCAGCTTTTTGGAAGAGTGGTGCATTGGGCTTTTTGAGTCTTGCTTTTTTTTTTTTTTTTAAGGTGTAGAAAACAAACTAAAACATACTTACAATTGCTAGATTACTTCTTTGAATTCGCCAGTTGGGAAGCTAGGGACTAAAGGGAAACGACGCCATTCACCTTGACTGCCATTGCTTTAAAGGAGGTATAATTTCCATAATTAAACCTGCATTTGGTATACACTGAAATGCAAATACACACAGCAAGATCTTCAGATTCAACCTTCTTAGCAAAAGCAAAAATAAGCCAACTTAATTCACATATTCCAAACAAGACATATGCTAAATGCTTATCTGGTATAAAACACTGTCCTAGAAGAAAACTATGACAGAAAGCAGTTTTAAAATAATTCCTGCACATATACAAACTTCCCTCTCCAACTAAAGATTGGCTTAGGCTAGAAGTCAGAAGTATTTCTAGCCATTCTATTATCTTGCCACTAATAATATCCAGGTTCTAATGCGGAAAAAAAATACTTAATAATGCACTATGTGGCAAAGAAAAACAATTCAAGTTTACCAGACTGCAATATTCTTCAGCTTATCCATCCTGCAAGCAGGTCCACATCCAGAACAGTTCACACATAAAGGAAACTCAAGGCTGAAGTAACTGCAGCTTTATTTCCCTTCCTCTTACTTTCATCTCCCAATCCCTCAATCCTCAAAATACAAACACCATTTTCAAAATATCCAGGACACCAGACAGACCTTCACCGGGAAACAATAACGCCTCTACAGCTTCCCGTATAGAAGCCACTCCTACTTCATATAAATCAAGGCAGAGACTCCGCACCCCAAAGTGCAGCCTTGCTTTCTCCCGTAATGTCCATGAGTTACACATAAAACCAAAAAGTAGGTTGCTAGAAGTTTAGTGAGTTTTAGTTGACCCACATCTACTGTAAGTATTATTTCCACAGTAAATCAAGCATCTGAGCAACAAAAATTAAATCCCTGAGAAAGAAGCAGAAAGTACCACTGTTAGCTATTCTAATATCTTAGCTGATATGCCTTTTTACTTCCAGTATTATTCTAGAAGCTCCTAAACAGTGACGTTTCTGTAAGGAATGTATTTAATAGTTTCAAACTTGAAAAAGTTTATAACCATGAACACCATGAATGTTGTTTTTCTTCAGGTGATATGAAAAGAGCAAGCTGGGGAGCTGGTAGGGAATAAACGTTCACCTTAAGCCAATATGAAAGCAAACTATGGATAAAAACCAAAGTAGATAGGCACTACCTTGAGGGTTTAAAAAAAACTGGCCTGGACAAGGCTTTGACTGCCAGTCACTCATGGACAGTGCACACTCTTACAAGCAGATTTAAAAGAACAAATTGTAGTTTAGAAAGCTCATGCCTGTGACTACAGAAAGCAAGTTGCAAGTACTTTAACAAAAATAAGACTGTCCTGTACAGATAAAAAACCCAACCAAACCAACCTTCCTTAAGGGAATAAAATAAACTAAGAGGTAGAAAACTGGAGTTAGTTGAAATCCACGTGACAACCCACATAATTTCATGGCAGATTAAAAGAATCATGTAAATAATCCAAAAAAACATTCAAACAGGCAGTGTTTAAATTTTTATCTCGTATGCATCCACTGATCAAATTAACAGAGAAAAGCAGCACTGGTGAGATAGCAAGAGTGGCTCAATTAGACATAATTACGACTGATAAAACATATCCCATGAGGTGAAACACAAGGCAGCTGTGACAAGCACAGGCTGCAATCTGATTGTCCTTATGTCCTGCAACACTACGTGGTACCACAAAAAAGTGCTGCAGTTGCCAAAAAATAATGTTTGTGCAGGTTCTGGCCAGTTTTAGCTAAAGTCAGTCTTTGGCAAAAATCAAAACTTTACCATAGCAGAGGCCTGAACCAAAGTCAAGGTTCTGAATTCTGGATGACCTGGACACCACACCAAGACAGCTTCTACTGCAGCTAGCTCCTGCTCTGGCAGCACCGTGCAGCCTGCTAGATGTCACAAGCAACGTGGAAAAAGATACGAGCAGCAAAGGCAAAGTGTCTTTTTTCACTGGTTTTTGTGGAAGATTGATCCACACTGAACAAAAATATATTCACTTTCTCTTCTCTGCTCCCCACCACCACTTCATTCCCCTACTCACTGCTGTTGAGAAGTCCCACTTTCACTTTCTCCTACAAGCATTTGTTCTGGCATGAGTTTTACTGATTTTAACTACGTTAAATATGGTGCAAATCTCATCCCTGCATGCAGATCAAACAAACAGCAATTTATAAATTGAAAGTTGACACCAAGAATAAAGACGGCAAAATCCTACTTATTCCACTCACACAACCATGACGGTTTGTTTGATGACTGGCTTGAAGAAACACAATATAAACCAATATAACATGCCACACAAGGCAAAAACATCAGCAAGATAACTAAAATGATGTGTGACTACCCAGTTCAATTTGGACAGAAAAAAAACTTCAGAGAAATATATTGATTAAATCTCCAGCTGTGTGAAACAAGTTTGGTCACAAATTGGAACATCTACTTCGAGCTAGACAATGTAAATACCCCTTTCTGGAAACAGCGATATAGTAAAAAACTAATTCTATCAAAGGTTCCTCATGTGTCTAGGAATAAAAATAGCCATTCCTGAAAATGCACTATCTCCACTTACTTGCAGCTGCAGGCAAGATTAAGTTAATATTTTCCTTGCAGTGCTTGTCAGCGCTCTGCCTAAACCAAGTGACGTTCACTTACTCAGCACTAGCGAGGTCTCAGCTTGTCCTGGTTTGAGCCAGAGCAGAACTCATTCTGTTCAGTGATTTTACTTTCCAGCTCAGCCTCTTCTAACCACCTGCACTTCCTGAAGTTAACGGTGTATTTCTGCAGACAGTGTCTGCCTCTAGCAGTGGTAACGCTTGGTGTTTCCAGTTACCACCAGGGACTGGGGTGCAGAAAGGCTCTGGCTTATTCTTGCTCCTGTGCAGACCAAGGTCACTGCTCAATCCTGTGTGCCACGGTGGGGGTGCAGCAAGTGAGAGGCTGCACCTGCGGGGAGGAGCGGACAGGACAGGTGACCCTACGCTGACCAACAAGGTGTTCCATCCCATAGACATCATAGTCCGTATAAACTTGAGGTTCTTGCCCCCTCTTGCTCTTTTCTTCAATGGCTGACGTCTGAGGAGGACTCTGTATTTTCTGCCTTTAATCCCAGTCTGTGCATTCCTGAATCCAGTTCTGGAATCCAGCTCCTGCAGCCGGTGCCCGTCTGCTGCTAAGTCCAGTCTGGCCCATTCATTCCCCGTGCCTGTCCACAGCATCAGTGGTGACAGTGTCATGTTTGCCATCAGGGGGATCGGGTTCAGTATTGGCATTGTATATATTTCATTTCATTAGCAGCATTCTCATTAAAGTAGTTTCTTTTCCAATCCATAAGTCTCTCCCTTGCTCCTTTTCCTTTTCCCCTCTTTGGGAAAGAGGGGAGGGAGTAATACAGAGCATCTGTCATTCATCTGGAGCTGGCCCAGCTCTAACCGTTGACACAGCTGAACAAGCACGCACAGTTTTAGACTGCCCAGTATAAGAAAGAGACTGAAGTAAGTTCAGCAGTGAGACCGCCAAGCAGTTAGAGGGCCAAAGTACATGGGGGAACAAGGATGTGCTCAGACACCTAGGTTTGTTACTCTGCAGAATGCTTGGGGAATCATCTTGCTTTCTATACCTCCTTAAAGGGAGATTATAGCAAAGACTAAGCTAAACTCACTATCATTGTACACCTCCAATTTATGCTGGTCCTGTCTTCAGTGGGGCAGGTTGGACCAGATGACCTCAAGAGCTCTTTTTTAGCCTAAATCAGTCTATAACTCTTGAGACTTCCCATCAAAATTTCCACCCCAATTTTCAATGCTATTTTCCAATTACTCAAGTTACAAATTACTACAGCACAACAGAGAGGTATCCACAAAATACTGGCTTGGTGCGGAATTACTGAGTTTTCCAAAACCACCTGTGCAGCATCATATTTGATATAAAACAACTGTCATCTAAAAACAAGTAATAAGTTTTGCTGTAAATCCGAGCAGTGCTTTAGCTACCATGAGAAGTATGGTAAATAGAAGAATGATGACCAAGGCACACAAAACACCAGCTTCCCTGATGAAGTACAGTTCTGACTATGGTACCAAGCTTTTCTGGAGGTACACAGATGAAGCAGTGAAACATATTCTATGAATTTTCCTCCATTTTCATGCAAAAAAAATGCTGTATTTCCAGAAGAGAAAAAACAGACCTCTAGCAGACTCTGACTTACTTACATGCATGCATCAAAACTAACTTTTAAACATAAGGTTCAGATTTAAACCACGTTCAGCCAACCTTTCACAGGAAGACTGGATATTTCCGTGCATACTTGCAGAAGAATTGCGTCACCCATTTCTGCAGGCCAGCGAAACAGCAATGATATGGATGATGTTCTTTAAGAGCTTTTCAGAAAGCGTAACACATTAGAATGGTACAGGACTGGCAGATCAAAAAGTGAATTTGTCATTCTGTTCTTTATCCAATGGAGAGACTCAGTAAGTAGCTCTAGCTTGCAGTTGCTATGTAGCTCACAAGCAGAATGAGAATTCAAATCAACGAAACACAATTTCTGGATAGTATCCTGGAGAATCTTTTCCCTTGACTCCTGACGGGCAGCATATTGAAGCCGTGTTCAGAAATACTTACAACTGCGAGATGTTAAACATCAGAAACATCCTGTTAACATAAAAAATTTTCCTGTAGGGTAAACTGAACACTGAAACAGGTCATGCAGAGAGACTATACAGAGTTTCCATTCTCAGAGATGTTCAAAACTCAACTGGCCAACGTCCTGAGCAACCTGCTCTAGCTGACCCTGCTTCAAGCAGTGGGGTTGAACTAAAGGATCTCCAGAGGCCCCTGCCAACTAACACAAAATCATTAAGGTAACTGCATATTCAGAGTCATCGAAGGTTATCCTCCATAAAAACAGGAGGGTCTGTATACACACATCCTTCTGCAGAACCTGAGCTACACTTGCACAGTATTTTGCATACTTTGTTTGATGCCTCTAGACACGATCATACCATAAACATAAGCTACTAAAATCCAATAGTCAGGCCATGGAAAGACACTTCAGCTTGTAGAGTACGTCAGACTCAAGACACCCCTGTTTCATTGCACATGAATAAACGCTAAAAGAAACAGAAATCTCTCTCCCTGTTTTTAAACACTGCTGACACATGCTGCTATTGGCAAAATAAAAAAGAAAGGGAATAAGTGGGATTCCTGCAAAAATAATTGGAAATTTTTTAAACCTGCCATAGATCAAAATAAAAAAATTCATCTGAAGTCATGTGCTTAAACATTTTTGTCAAAAGATTCCCACCATTATAACAGCTGAATCTTCTCACCCTGCACTTTTTGACACTGTAGATTCAGACACGTTCTGCAGCACCCCTGACACTACTTACGAACCTCAGCATCTCCCATTCTGTAGAAAACTGACCGCAGATCCTATGTGAATTTGAGTTTTAAAAAAATACACTTAAGTCACAACCCTAGAAGAGTATGCTTCCCCCTTTTCGAAAGAAAGGTCAGAAGACTTTAAAAGATAAGACCAATTCATGTCTTGAAACATAAATAGCAGCTCACAGCAGAATCAGGTCAATTACTGAGAACTTTGAATATGTAAACGCCTTCAGAAGGAGATTCAATTTCCAACCCATGTCTAATAAGACAGATCCAAATAGAACATTTATGATCCCATTAAAATCTTTTCCTCTAATGGCTCCTTTTTTTTTCCTTAAACGTTCTCCAGATAAAAATATTTGTGGTGGTTTTGTATATACCAAAAAGATGAAAGAGAATTCAAGAATCTGCTTCATTAGGATTGAATTATTTTTTTCCCTTTTGTGAAATTAGAAATAGGCTTTGTTTTTGGCATAACATTAAGAACGGATGATGAACAAAATGAAGATAAATGTAATGAAAATTAGTGTTTACCACATCTGAAAACATCCTTCCATAAATCTAGACAATAGTGGTTATACAATGCACACAAAGACCATTCTGTCTTTCATCATTCGACTGCATAAAACCAAAATAGTACTTTAAGTTATTTGCTAGTTACAAAAAAACCTGAAAAGTAAACTTTCTCAAACATTTGTAGAGATAAAATTGTCAGGAAGTTAGAGAGGATGAAATGCTGGTTTCACAACAACAGCAAATCTCTGCACTACTACATCATTGACCATAAGTTTGATCCAAATGAGATTTAGGCACATGATCAAATTTTATCAAGTGTGTCAGAACATAACACCGAATTGGTATCAGCAGCAGGAAAGTGCATATCTAATCCAGTAAAAAATAAATAAATAATGCTTAATATAAGTCATGCTGCTACAGGGTATGTATTTCATGTTTGCTTTAATTAAACAGCAGAATGTAAAGTATCAATCTTCATGATTGATAAAACCACTATACTTTTGACCCAGTATTCAGAGTCCTAAAACTCTGCTTGTAGCATCATTGAACAAGTGTTCCAACTTTGTAACCTTAAGTTTACCCTCTTACCACTAACTAACATAGCTTTCTATGCTATTTTTCTCTTATTTTTACCAAGAGGAAAGTTAGAAGCATTGTCTGCTGCAGCAGTTCTACAGCCAACACTTCAGTGCTGATAGATGCCAAATGGCTGCAGAAGGTTCAGACTTTCACAGGCTGTCACCCAACCTGAAAAACTGTGTTATCATGACAACCAAAAAAAGTTATTTTCCCAGAAGATTGATGAATCATTATGATCTAGTATTAGGCCTTGCAAAGAGTTGGTACAGGCAAAGAAATCAGTATCCTCCTCAACTCTTGAAGGGAAGAGCAATCAAAGATCTCTACTCTCAGCAGCAATGGTAAGGAAGGCGAGAGCTTACTGAGCCCAGATCGTACTTCATGTGGCAGCTGCTGAGATTGAAAAGCAGAAAGGAGTCCGGCCCAGTTACTGCTTCACATGGTGCCACTGCCACAGACAACCAAAGTCCATCTGCAGCTTATTCAAACACCTTCCCCTCTCGGATATAAATGCTGTGTTTTGCCTCTCTAAAAACGGACAGATCTCACAGAGCAAACCTATCTGGTAATCAATCCCAAGTTTAAAAATAAATCATTACAAATCCTGCTTTACCTTCGGCCATATTGTCCAACATTCAAAAGCATCAGAAGTGCAAAAGATACAACCTATTCTCAAAAGTCAGGATATCCTCTTTGGATGGTCTCCCCTACCACCTGTCCAGTGAGATCCAGAACTTTGTTAATAAGGCTTCCATGACATTTTGTCTTAAACTTTTTTTGGAAGACTTGACAGAAAACTGTACAGAATAAGTAGTTATATGATCTAACAAAGGCTGGTACCTTCAAAGCGCGCTCTGACATTTGACCAGATTTGATATATGAGAATACATACACTCCAACTGAAGTTTCTTCCATGCAACTCTGTTAATCACAGGGCTTCTGTAGTGACTACAACATCCTTGTGCATGCTGCAGCTCTTGCCACTAATGGGCCTCAGTCTCACCCATCCTGCACTCTGCTTACACAAAGCCAGTTGGACACTAGGTGTCTGTAAGGCACTAAAACAAAAGCCATCAAATTCAAAATATTTAGGAGGTTGGGAAGAAGGCAGGGGTGTTAGAAGGGAGAAAAACAAAGATGTAGGCACACACAGAGCATATAACCACACAAGCTGGTTTCCACAGGAAACCAAAAACTCTGAGGGCAACCTTGCCTCAAACCTGTTATCAGAAATCCATGATACCGCAACTGCAATCTCAGCAGTGACTGCCACGCAGCAGACACTTGAGCTAGCTCTGAGCTCAAGAAAGCTATCCACGCATTTGCTAGAACTAGTTGAAAACTAAAATGGAAAAACTGCAACGGTGACAATGTGAGGCACGTTCACCAACTCTCGCAGGGCACAGCAACAGCAGAGACAGTCTCTGAAGTACAGTCAGGCTGTACTTCACATTTAATTTTTGAGCACAATTCTTCCCGATGCAACTTGAGAGCCCACTCCAGATATTCATCCAGATTTAAAGCAATATTTTAAAATATTTCTAAGAGCCTGAGTTTTGACAATTTCTACATATTTTGTTTATTTGCTTTGTTTCCAGTCTGTTTTATTCTTTTTGCAATTTTACAGACCACCTCATTCTCTATTGCTACAGGTTGAGATGCATAAAAGTTAACTAAGATAGGAATTGCCTAGCAGAGAATTACAATTCAAAGCAATCTATTCCAGTATTACTTTAATTTGTAGCATGACAGCTATTATGCTCACACTATTGATCTGACTTCAGCTAAAACCACCACACTAACACCAGAACCAGAAACGTGATAGCCAAACTAGCACAATGCTGTCCTGAACTCAGCAAGCCCATCGAAGAGGAAGACTAGACAACTCATATGCAATGCCACGCTACTGCTAGTAACTGCTATCTGAATACAAAGCTACAAACTAAGCACAGTGTTAGATTTGCCACACAGCCACTCCGAGATAAAGCTGTAACAATAAATATAATAAGGCCATGGCACACATTTGAGCGCTCATCCATATCCATCATGGTTTCCCTCAAGTTTACTAACAGACATTGATGCACATGAGGCTAGGGACTGCTCCCAGTAAATACCTGGGGTTTGAGCCATGTAGAGCCAATCTTCAGAGCAGAAAGCTGCAGACAAGTGAGGATGTAGCCACTAGATTCCTCAGAGCTCGCTCAAGAGTCTTCAGTGCAGCTTTACAGCTAGTTATGAATAAATGCGTTCATCGTAAGATGAAATCTAAAGCCCTAGGCAGCTTCTGCTCTAAACACTATTACAGATTTCTCATGTGTGTGTTAAAATGACTTGCTCAAGGGTATCTGCATTTTCTTATTTCACAAAGTCAATGAGGTAAACTAATGAATGAATACAAGGCACTGATATTACAGTAATGTCACATCAAAATACAGTCTCATTAGTACCCATAAATGAGTGAATTTGAATGCTCTCAATGCAGAGCAGCACAATTATCATGCAACTGTGCTGCACCATATTAGCTACGCAGATGATTCTGTATTTTGCCTGAGATGTTAGATTAGGGCTCTGTCCCTTTCCAGCCATGAAAGTACAGACACAAGTATAAAATACTTAACTATTTTCAATGCTGTAATTATCCTGCTTGATTAATTACATTTTTTAAATCAAGTCAGATATTATTGTCTAAAACTAATCCGCGGGGTGTAAGGAAATGAGACTTCACCCCAAAAGTAGTTGTTTGACACCAGTAGAAATAACCTATAGAACCTTCCCCACACTTACCCCTTCTTTCCCAGCAGCCTTCCAGACACAGAAAAGAAGATCAGATCATATTAACTTCACCAGAAGCAACAGCCTGCTCCTAATATTTAATCGTGAAGGTCAAGCAACTTTTCAGTACAACTATTTGATAATGACAGCAGCTCAATTTCACAAGCAGTTTTGTTAATATCACATATATTCATCTTAATGACATTCAGCACTACTTAGCACTGTTATAAAACAAACAGCCGTGGCTCTTCAATGGTATCATAAGCCTTCAGTTCTGAATTTGGAGTAGAGGATAACGTAACCCATTGCCTCGCAACCAAGGGTGCCAATATTCAAATGACTAACCTACCTGAGGTTTCCATACATCTCAAGAGCTTTTGGCATCTCAGCTAAGCACCAAGGTGATAACAAAGAAGGATTACGGCAAACAAGGTGGCTGCAGCTATAAACATTTCTAAGTCAGAAACTCAGTGCAAACAGTCACTCAGCAGTAACACAAGATGCAAAAAGGAAAAAACCTTTAGAAAGGTAATTTTTCTACCTGGCAAAATTGCTTTGAACCTCTAACATTGAAAGGCTTTTGTACGTCCTTTATCACCAACAAGAATAGAGGGCAATGAGAAACCAACCACTATTTAAGGGTATTTTGCATTATACTATGCATACAATTACTTCATTTTCAAAAGTACTATACACTAACATTGAATGACTTTACCTGCAAGCACATTACACCCACAGACTGTCACAAAGCCATGAATTCTTACTGCCACCTGTAAAACGCTACTGAAATAAAGCAGCACTGCTTCCACAAGCCCTTTTCTTTCCCCGTATAAAAAAGTGAGCATGAAAGACCACACTATCAGGTACACTGTCTATGCTATCCTCATTCAACTTACGTTTCAAGCAACGAAGTTCTAATTTGTAGTCAAGTTTCAAGTAAAAATTAATTTTATCCGTGTTTTCTGACAATATCTGGGGAAAAAGCTAGTCATTCCAGAGGAAAGCAGGATTCAAATTTAGGAAACCAGTCACAATTTTAAGCATTTAGCTTCACAGGGTTCTGCTGATTCTTCTCCCACCTCACTTCAAACACATGTACAATTCTTCTCTCACTTTTAAAGCTTAAAAAAAAAAAAGACATCTTTGGACCCTTCTTTTCTAAATTATAACACTCAGAAATAAAGAGGGAGGGAGAAACAGAAGATATGATTCACTTGTTCATACAGTTTCGGCTACAATATTTAAAGACAATTTAAGAAATAATCAAAGACAATTTAGGAAATTGCTTTTTTAACGCTTATCTACAAAAAAGCATCAGTCATGCTTATTCCGGATACTTCATTGTGTCAAAAAGTTCATTGTTCTGCCAAAAATCTTTTAGTCCTTCATATGAGAAAAAACTTACAACCGTAAGGCAAACAACACTACAATCATTCACAATTCCTCCTCACCTGTACCCAACTTTTTCTGTCTCAATAGTCAATGATCTAAATTCTTGCTGTTATTACCCTCTCCAGCTTCCCCAATGTTCACAGTGCTACCTTCCAATATGTTCCAAACAAGTAACCCAAAGTACTACTTTTACATCTGCCCAGTAGCCCTCCATCAACTTTCTTCAAGTTTAAGCCTTGCTAATTCAAATTACCTCTCAAAATACCTCTTCCTATTACATAAGATGAAATGAAGATTTTCTCTGCAAATTCCTTCTTCAACTGCTCTCCTTTATCAGTTTCTGAGGCTTGTCTTATTTAGCCCCAAGGCACTTAATGCCCTGCCTCAATAACCTGACACCTGAAGTTAGACTACATCAAACTTGGGAATATTTGGCAACCACTATAAATTGCTTTGGGGGTTTTGTTTTTAATCAAAATGCAGGTTTATAAAACAAGGGGGAGAAAAATGTCTCTTCCCTCCTCCAGCATTCAGGCATTTTCTATCTCTGGGCATTTTGTACTTTTACAAGAGGCGGTGCTTACCTTGCCTACGATTATTTTTCAGGTGGCCAGCTCTGCGCAACTGCTAAGTTGTTCTGAATTAAAGTGACTGTTCCCCCTGCCCCAATTTTCAGAAGAGATGCATTATATCTCTTAGTTAAAGAGCACATTCACAACGTTTATACTCTTGCACTTGGCAAGCATAAAGTTGTTGGCAGTTTGAGGTAAGTCATAGTCATTACACTTAAGATCCAAGAACAAAAAGATACTTCGACAATGCAAGAACTGAAAACCTCAGTTCAGCTGCTCAGGTACGTAAGCACTGACTTACGTACTAAAAAAATGGAGATTTCATGATGCTAACAATCAGCAGTTAACAACTAACTTCTGTTAAAATAATAGTGATGAGCACCCTTCGCAACATTTAATTACTGCTTATTATCATACCTTTGTTTCACTGGAGATGTGCCTCAAATTACCAACAAATCCGAAAGTCAACACTACATATACAAGTGATTAAATCTGGAATATACAGCACTCTGTTGCATGTTCACACCCAATTCTAATGTGGTTGTTTGGAGACAGAATAACCTCTTCTGTTATCAAATGTTATCTAGCTTATTAATTAAAAATTTTCTGGCTGAAAATAAAAGTACAACACTACAAGATTAAAATAAGAAACTCCTGACAATTTTAATACACAATAAAAAAAAAAAATGTAGCTCTGCAGATCTTGTGGCTTTGCCTAGATAGGGAGGCAACTGTATTATAAGGCAAGAATTAACTTATGGCTCTCAAATTATTCCACAGATCTTATCCCACAGTTTGAATAGCAAAGTGGAAACGTCTGTGGCAAGCAGTACTCCAGAGCACCATGACCATTTTTTTCACTGCAGAGACATGCCCTAAAACCACACAGAATTTAAAATCCCAAAAAGGCCTTTTCAATTTCTAATGAATGGTACATTTTAAGATTATATTACCATTTTCCTTTCGTTTATATTTACAAAGGCATCCTAGCAATGGTTCTCCTACCGTATCTCTGAGGGCAATGCAATAAACAGTACTAGATTTGGGACACCATGGAAATTCCAGAGTTATGTCAAGTATGAGTCAGTGGCTACCCTGCATAACACTGCACAAGTCAACAGGGTGGGGGGCAGGGGGAAGGCTTAAAAAACACCCTGACTTTCTGTCAACACTGCCTTCTTCAAAGGCTGCAAAAAAAGGGCAAAAGAAGGAAAAGAGTGAAGAAAAAAAACCCAAGGAAAGGACAAACTATGTGAATAAGTATGTATCTCCCTTCTTTTCTCACTTCTAAATGTTTGCTTTAGCAAAAACTGGGGGAGAGCATCAGGTTTCACTCCTTATTCTGGCTGCTGTATAATCAATACAGTGGAGTCTATTGAACTATTTTATTACGATTCATGCAACAAGCTGTTAAATACATTTGCAAAGTAGAAGATCAGTGCCAGCATCACATCATTCACAGAATCATCTGGTTGGAAGAGACCTTTAAGATCATCGAGCCAAACCGACCACCCTGCACTGCCAGGGTTCCTAAACCCTGTCCCTCAGCACCAAATCCACACGGCTTTTAAACACCTCCAGGAATGGGGACTCCACCACCTCCACGGGCAGGCTGTTCCAATGCTTAATGACCCTCTGTGTAAAGAAAGTTTTCCCGATATCTAACCTAAATTTCCCCTAGGCAATTTGAGGCTATTTCCTCTCGTCCTGTCATTCATAAAGAGACCAACCCCCACCTCGCTACAACCTCCTTTCAGGTAGTTGTAGAGAGCCATAAGGTCAGCCTCCTCTTCTCCAGACTAAACAAGCCCTGTTCCCTCAGCCACTCCTCAGAATGTTCTCCAAATCCTTCACGAGTTTCATTGCCCTTCTCTGAACCCACTCCAGCATCTCAATGCCCTTCTTGAAGTGAGAGGCCCAAAACTGGAGACAGTAGTCAAGGTGTGGCCAAGATGTGGCACTCAAGTTGCTAAGTACAGCGGGACAATCACTTCCCTCCTCCTGCTGGCCACACTATTGCTGATACAAGCCAGGATGCCGTTGGCTTTCTTGGCTGCTTGGGCACACTGCTGGCTCATGTTCAATCGGCTGTTGACCAGCACCCCCAGGTCCTTTTCCACTGGGCAGCCTTCCACCCACTCCTCCCCAAGCCTGCAGCATTGCCGGGGGGTGT